>NC_054547.1:19361504-19441504 GCF_017654505.1 Polyodon spathula
ACACACATTAAATATTCAGCAAGTGTGCTAATACTTTGTCATGAAAAAACACTTTCAAATGAAATAAGTTTGTTTTGTGACAGATTTGCTAAAATCTGAAAAAAGTGTGAATTTTGCTTTTATTAAAGTGGTTACAGTTTATCAAATGCTTGTCCTTAAATCTGTGATACTGAATTATGGTATAAGCAATGGGCACCAATACATTTGTCTGTAACTGTATCAAGCAAACTTATTTAGAAACAAGTTTCGAAAAGACATTTACCATGGATACATTTCATCTACACAAGTACATAATTATTCAATTTTAATTCCCCCTCACATTTTTTAAACATTACCAGTAGACAAGGCATGGTGCGACTTTGAAGCGTGCGGCTTCTTGCGATCTACGAAGGAGTAATGTTTAAAAACTGATGTTTCAACCAAGTTGCTCGGTTTTCCTCAAATTCTTTCCTCTACAAAAGAGGATAAAATAAATTAAAATAAAATGAATGAATCCGTCTGGAATTCACTTCGTGTATTTTTCAATAACTAAAAAACTTTATTTTTTAAAGTTAGGCTATTTTAAAAGTACCTCGCGTTCTAATCGAATTGCATCTTCTGTGAAATTTCGTCTCTCTCTTTCAAAGTTCTTCCTCTGTTCATCAAAAAGCCTCCATTCCTCCTTTAATTGTTCCTTCTCCTCCACGAGATAGTAGTCGCAGAGCAGTCCTCCAGTTTCATCATCACAGGGATAGCTCAGCTGTTGCTGCAACAACAATTACAAATTCAATCCCGTTTGACAGTGGTATTGCACTGAAGAGGTTAGCCATGTAACTTCTGCCAGTGGCCATGTCTGCTGCTTGGGTGCTGCTCCTCCACTCTCATTTAAGGAGAGGATTGATAGAAATAAAGGGTCCCACAGAAAATCTCCCCGGCACCACAGCAAAACTCACAGCAACTTGAGTCACGTCACCATATACCACAGTTATCGAACCGCTCAGCTTGAAGTGCTTTACATTTGTTTAACACCCCTTCTCTCTGTAGGGGTACCATTCCAGAACTGTAATAACCAACACGCTGCATTTAAAATGAAAGTGTTAGTGACAACTTAAAAAAAAAAAAAAAATCTATTGTAAAAAAAATTCTGCCAATATAAATGCAATTTAAATTCAAAATATTGACCGATTTGAAAAAGCAAAGCAATTTGTGCAAAATAACTCTACCATACTATACAACATTTTGCAGCTTTCAAAATCAGTAGATGTCATTGTTTTGGTTCAGTTTGGGATGCCAGATACTGTAAATGTGATTACCAATTTGCACACTTCCTATATTGCTTCATAAAATGTATAATACACAGCTGCTTCTCTTATTTTGTAGTGGCTTTTAATTTTTTTTTACCATTAATAACCTCTTTCCAAAACAGAGTACAATACCCATTTGTTTTAAATTTCAACACTGTAACTCAAATAAAATTCTACATATTGTGGTTGAAATACAAGGTTTCAATTCAAACCTGATGTAACATTTTAAAATAACAAGGTCTGTACAATGTTGCAATACAAAAAAGAAAAGGTTGTATATAATTTTTTTTTTTTATTGTGTAATGGCCAATGCAGTACTTTTTACTGCCCATCATTTCTAGTCAGGTATACAAGTTCCAAAACTATCCCCCACACCACCTTACACCAAGTAAAACAAAATGACTTCACTCCTCTACAGGTGTTCTGGAACTAATTGATGTTCTAGGTTTGGACGTAGGCAGGCATACCAAGCCCTAGAACATGAGACCAGAAAAGTATACAAGCCTCATCTGCTCCCCCTGGGATGGAGAGGAGAGTAGCACAGCATCTTTCATCTTTCGTTCCTGGCCATATATGTATTTAATTCAGAGTGCAAAATATAAAAGGATAATAAAATTCTTCAAAAAAAAAAAAAAAAAAAAAAAAAAAAAAACCCAAACACTTAAATTGCTTTGTTTGGCAGATCATGTGAATTTGGAGCCCCTGCTCCCAGGGAAGAAAATGGTATGAACAAACTGCCCTAGTTCAAACAGTGTAAAGGATATTGGGAAATGTTTTAACTCCAGATTAGTGCTGTTCTTGGACTACTGATCCTATGATGTATTTCAAGTTGCCATAGTGCTCACGCGTAAATTCCATTTCCAAAAACTATTCTTGCAGACAAAGTGGAGGTGTTGAAAGCGGTGGATAATGCACCACCATACAAGAAAAGGAATTGTTGCAGATTTCAACATTCCCGCAAACACTTTCCTAACCATTTTGAAAAAAAAGAAGAAAAAAAACACACACCACAGGATACGATAATACAGGCCTATGAACAGGAAACTGTGGATCAGTCAGAGTTTTTGTTTCTCAATACCCTGATGCTAAGGACACCTTGCATTTCTGGTTTTAAAATGTCAGTGATCAAAATGGAGCATGCAGATTTCAAGTGCAGTTTATTTGTAATGGATACTTTATTTATTTATTTATTTTTTTTTTTTTAAAGTTCACTTACAAACGTATTTTCAATGAAATGCACAGTAACTGACCCTTAACCCATGGTGCACTGTGGCATCAACTACCGCATCTACCATTGTACCAGGTGGAGGTTGATAAGTTGACATGTAAATTAGCTATGCATAAAGTACTTGTGCTGTTTTTAAAAATTACTAGTGAAATTTTGTGAAAATGTTGTTTCCATGCGCAGAGAACTGGTACACTAAGCTGCTGTAATAAGGCAAAATATCTTGTACCTGGTTGGTTAATGTGTTTTACTGCTCTTGCCCAAATTGTTTTTCAAATGTCATTAGTGGGGTGTCATGTCGTTAGTAGTGAATAATGTTTCAACTAATTAAAAACGAACTCTGAGGCATAAAACGAAACTGACCACTGGTTGTGCAGATCACCAGTGGCTAAAAATTTTTGGCCGACGTTGCAATATATATATATATATGCTTGGCTTAGAAACCCTACCTGAATACGGCTGACAGGCTGGAGGAAGCATTTGCCACTGTCGACACGCTGGAAGTAGGCACTTGAAAAGGGAACCCTGGTGGATCCTGATAAAAACAGACTGCAGAGCAGCATTAGTTTGTTCTCAAAATTTTGTCTGCCTCGTCGTAATCAAACAAGAGTTTTAACGGAGTGGCACTGCCTTTCAAAACAAGCCCAACCCATTTTCACCGTACGGAAAGTTTTGTTCGGGTTGGGTATAATCTCATACCCCAATACACCGCTCTCGAAAAACAAGCCCAATCCACCTTATTATAAGCGGACTTGGTAACTGTGAAGGTTACCTCAGCCACCAGTTTCAATTGGACAGCAGCAATCTGAGGAGGCTTGTGCTGTCAGAGATTCTCTCCTTTCTTTTAAATTGTGTTGGATTTACTGTTGTGTTAACTATTAATGATGCAAACAAACTAAAACACAATCAATACGTTCATTTGCAGTTTTAATTTTGTCAGTTCTGAGAGAGCATCCGCTGTTGTGGGAGATCGAGCTGGCTCATGATGTAGTGATGGCTTTCTGGATGAGGCATTAATTATGTTATTAATTTGTAAGTTTTAGATTATGTGTATGTGTGTCTTTTATAGTTAAGTTCTTTTTAATCATTATGTTTAAATTGTGTGTGTGTGTGTTTTTATAGTCGTTTTAATGTGCTTTCTAATTCAGTTGCTTTAATATGCTTGTATATTAAGGTTCAATATAATATTGTGTAAGTTTTGAGTTCTTGCATTTCCCATTGGCAAAACCAGCTACCTGCAGTTTTGCATAGCCTAACACGATGCCAAAGGTAGGAAATTAGCAGAGATAGTGTGAGAGGGGGGAGGGGAACTGAAAGACAAGATGGATGTGCCCTGCTAGGTACAATGTGGTATGCAGCCCCCCCTTTTCCCCCGCAGAGGGAATGTGCAATGATAGAGTGGAAACCCCTATCATTGGATAGAAGTAAGACAAATGGGAGTGGAGTCAACAGTTGTTTACAAAGGTATAAATACCCCAAATTGTAAAGTTTTGTCTTTTCATCTCTTTCGAATTGACTCCATGGATATCTATGCTTTCTGCTACAAACGTATGCACTGAGCTGTACGGAGGCCTTGTCGGAAGTCGGTTTAAATCTCGTAAAAAAAATTTAAAAAAGAAGGACGGAATTAATTCAGTTAGACATTTAACCAGCTCACTTGCTCTTCGAGTTTCTTTAGCGTAGTTTTTACAGCAAGGGTGCTCTAAAACAGCTGCTTTAATACTATAACAAGAGCATAACACAGTTCATGGTAAGTGGTTTTATACAGAACTGTAAACACACGAGATATACAACATGACAGGCCAGACATGAAATAATAAAAAAAGCTGCCTGCATTATCATTAATGTGAACTACACCACTGCTAACCATAAAACCGCCCATTAGCCACTTCTTTCTGCTGTCTTAGAATACACAGTAACAACTGACCTGCTCCCTTGCAATAGTTGCAAGTGAAATGTGGATTTTCCCATGTTTTTCGTCATTTACACAAGTAAATGAGATTTACCCTATCCCTCTCATTAGATGTTTTTTTCGGCCACAAAAGTCATGATTTACACAAGTAATTCTCCCAAAACGTGCACATGCATCGCCATTTCACGTCCAAATTGTCCCTCATGGAAACCCATATGTATCTGGTTTGCTTACTTTTTGCTGTCTAAAACTTAAATAGAGGCTCAAGAGCTGCTGTGTTGATCCTGTGTTTTATTTTTTTTAATATATCACATATCTTCATAGAGCTTTTTCATTTGCCATTTTTTGAAACTCATCAGAATTTGCGCAACAGACGGTAAATAAGTGCAAGGTATTTGTGATTTCTAGCCAATATGAACATCAGATTTTTGTATCCGAATACATGTCAAGTATTTTGAATATTCAGACATTTGTCCCAGCACTATTTATAATACTGTTCACAAGTATCAGGTCCTCCCACACTTGCATAAAGTGACCAACGCATCAACTTGGCTTCAACGCATACAGCCATATACTCAAACTAATCTTACCTGCCAAAGCAGCTGTTGGTTTGCAATTCAATCTTTACGCTGCTGAATTTCTAGTTTTAGCTTTTCAGTTTCTTCCTTGTGAACATCTCTGGAAATTAGATCCTTTTCATTCAGGGTCCCCATCTGCACCAGGGAAGCTACAAAATAATAAATGGTCAAGAAACTATTTGAGCACTTTTAAAAACCACTATAGACGAAATTGACAGTAGGACGAAATTGCTTTATTCCAGAAAGACACACACACAAGTGACATGCTAGGGAATGTATGAACTTATTAGTGAAGGGAAAACACTGATAGAAAACTATTTAACAGCATTCTTACTTAACAGCATTAACTTACTTGTTTTTTGTATATGTTGCGCCCAGATCAGCAGGGAACTGACTCTGAATCCTCAAGTTAATTATATGTTAACTCAACCCATTGTAGCACATACTGCTAATTTAATTTAAAACATCCATTACCCTTCTTCTAAAAAACATTAGGTTACTTACCGTAACCCTGGTTCCCTGAAAGAAAATACAACCACCAACCAATACTTCTGGGGATATGCTTACAGTAGGTAGATATTCACTGAGCATTTTATGTCAGAGCTGCCGATACGCCTGTCTATGGAGTGACGTCAGTCCCGCCTGCTGAGGGAATAAGTAGTCGCTCCACGGAGATCACTTCCTCTTTTGCATCGAACCCGCGAATGCGAGTGATGCAACCTCGCAGGGTTTGGTGATAGTCTTCTCTTTCAGGGAACCAGGGTTATGGTAAATAACCCAACGTTAGGTCTCTCATCATTGTAATTTTTCCTCCTAGCTCTCAGATCAGGTGACACAGCTTGAAATGTCATTAAAGAAAATATTGGGTTATTATGGCAAAGATGCAGCTCTCCTTTCTTGTAAAAGGTAAACGGTTCTGTATTTTGACGTTTCTGTTGTCGGGGGAGAGGGCAAGTAGTAAACTGTGTAAGTTTCAAAAACTGAAATCTCATTCAGGGATATATTTCCATTCGGCAGTACTTCATTTGTAAAGAAAGAGGTGCTAGTGTACAAGCAATGACAATAATACTGTCCCAAAGAACCGCACATTCAAAATCATAACACGTTTATTTATACTATTGTACGTAGTGTAAATTGTTTACATTCACTCATTCTACATCATATACAAAGTAGTATAGTGCTAAAGACAACCGCAGGACAAGAAAGACATTTTTTTATAAACCTTGTATACATGTTTTGTTATGGTTTTGCATTTAAATGTTTTAAAAAACAAACAAATTAAAAGGCATTCATAGGACTTGGTTTGACCCACGGTCTGCACTATTATCTCGGCAATGTGTATGCAACAGAAGCCGCTTGCAGATTACAAAAATGATTAATTAAACTTAGGATAGGAAGTTGTTAATTTAGTATGTTTTTATTCTGTCTTAATTAAATTACATTCATTGAAAAAGGCAAGAGAACCAAATTGTTTTTTTTTTTTTTATTGTTTTGGTTTAATATAATATAGCAGGCTAATGTTCTGAATGAAGTAGGCTATAATATTTTTTTTCATTAAAAAGTTGTCGTCGTTTGTTGAAATTAATGTTCAGCTTTCATATATTGTTGTGTACTACTCATTTAAAATCAAACCAAGTAGTTGCGAGAACCCTGAAGGGGTATTCAAATGTCTAACACAACACAATGAAATTACCAAGTTAAGCTTAATTCAGACCAAGCTAAAATAGGATATTTACAAAACAAGTCTTAAATCATAATGACAGCATTCAACTACAATTGAAATTTGTTGACCTTGCTTTAAGCCTCAATTTGTTTAGCCCATAGTAATACCTGAAATACAATTCTTTTCATCATATCCTCTCAAAGCTCAACTCCTGTTCAAGTGTAGATCAGATGCAGCAGTAGCCACACAATACTTTTCATGTTAGGAGCTTTAAAATGTGACAGTTGTCCTAAGTTAGTTAGCTTCATGCAAGGAACATATACCTTTATTATCAAGCTTCTCCATTTGACTTTTTAGCCTTCTCCACTGCTGCCGGATGCTGTTGGTGAGCTGCTCCCAGGCATCTTTACAGGACAGCTCCAGGGAAATATTCTCTCCGCTGTGTTCACCGGCATCCTCCTCATAGTCAGACACAGCCTACAGAACAAGATGGGTTATTAAAACAGAAGCTTTTGGGTGCAAGGGCCATAATATTAGCCTAGTCTGCACTAAAGATTGTCAAGTTGGAATGTGTGGTTACATTTTTTAAAATACTAGTTAAGAAACATAGAAAAAAAAACAACAAAATAAAAAATGAAACTTCATTTTTTGACACAAGCAGTTTTACTGTTACCCATGTCAACATGAGGTACAAAAATAACAAAGTGAATTGAAGCATTCTTAGAAGGCATGAGCCATGTAATTACAAATTGTTTACCACAGTTAATTGACTGAGGCCCCATGTAATCTTTGAAGGAGGACGACTTTACATCTGGGAATACAAGCTGTAATTCAGGTTATCCATGCAATTTAAAACATTGATCGACATTTGCAAGCATTGGTAGATATCCAACACTGTAGCTTAGTTTCCTATCAAATTTACTATATTTATGACAGACTCAAAGCATAACATATTGAACTATTTGCATCATATCAAAATATTAAATTACTGTGCCATTCATTTTGATAAATGCATTTCTTAACTGACCACTTTGAAGTACTGGTAAAGACATTAAAGGGAATAAAATACTTACTTGTTCTAGGTGGTCTTCAATTCTCTCTTTTGTGCCGTGCTTTTGGGTGCTTAAAATAGAGACCATCTCCATCTTCATCTGCTGAAGAACTTTTTTGAGCTCTACATTTTTCATCATAAGGTCTTTCTGCCAATTTTCATAGTTATCAAGAATAACTTTGTACATTTCCCCTTCACTCCTGGAAAAAATAATGAGGCAAGGGTGGGGGGGGGGGGGGGGGGGGGAGTAATTAGCATGACATCATCTAGATTACATACGTATCAAAGTATAGATCTATAGTTTCATCAATATCAGAATTCATTAGCACAAGTAAAAGCTACATCAAGGATGCAAAAGTAATGTCCCTTTTTATCTGAGTTGGATTAAGTGACAAGTTTAAGCTACCAACTGTTTCACTGTCATTGGCGTGGTAGAGGCAGATCATTTGACAGATCATTTGGCATCATGTATGACCACATGATTTAGGCAATAGCCAGTTTTGAGGGGTTAGTTAACTGCCGTGAAAAAGTATTTGCCCCGTCTGATTTTCTGCATATTTCTGACACTGAATGTTATCAGATCTTCAACTAAAATCTAATATTAAATAAAAGGGACCCCGAGTGAACAAATAACACAAAATTGATACCTATTTATTTATTAAAGAAAGTTATTGCAACACCCAATGCCCCCATGTGAAAAAGTAATCGCCCCCCTAGGCTCAACAACTGGTTACACCACCTTTAGCAGCAATAACTGCAACCAAACGCTTCCTGTAGTTATTGATCAGTCTCATACAGCGCCGTGGAGGAATTTTGGCCCACTCCTTCATGCAGAACTCCTTCAACTCAGTGACATTTGTGGGTTTTCAAGCATAAGCTGCTAGTTTCAGGTCCTGACACAACATCTCAATGGCAAGATGTCCAGGTCCTGATGAAGCAAAGCATCCCCAATTCATGATACTACTATCACCATGTTTGACCGTTGGTATGAGGTTCTTGCTGTGGAATGCAGTGTTTGGTTTTCGCCAAACATAACGAGGCCCATGACCATAGAACATTGTTCCAGAACTCGAGGATCATCCAGGTGCTTTTTGGCAAACTTGAGATGAGCATTCATGTTCTTCTTAGTGAGCAGTGGTTTCTGCCTTGCTACTCTGCCATGAATCCCTGACCTTAGCCGAGGTGAGAGAGGCCTGCAGATCACTGGATGTTGTTCTAGGGTTCTTGGTGACTTCCTAGACGATTTAACGCCTTGCTCTTTGAGAGACTTTGGCAGGGCAGCCACTACTGGGTACATTCACTTCTGTGCCAAACTTTCTCCATTTGGACAATATGGCTCTGACTGTGGTTTGGTGGAGCTCCAGAGCCTTAGAAATAGCTTTGTAACTCTTTCCAGACTGATAGGCATCAACAACTTTTTTTCCCCCGGAGGTCTTCAGGAATTTCTTTTAATCATGGCATGACGTGCCTCTAGAACCTGTGTGCTGACAACTTCACTGATGGTAAGGGCCAAAGTTACTCAGATTTATATTGGGCAGGGCTGGTCCAAATCAGGCCTGATTTTTAACCACAGTATTCAAACAGCTGACCCTAATTATCCCTTTAATTGGATTGAGTTAACTAGGGGAGAAATAACTTTTTCACACCTGAAATTGTATGTTTGATTACCTTACACACCAAACAAATGAAAGAAGCACGAAACTTTAGTGTCATTTTTTTCACTCAGACTTCCTCTATATACCATTACAACCCACAAAAAGATATGACCAAATTCAACGTGAAAAATGTGCAGAAATGCAGAAAATCAGATTGACTGTGAAACTACAGTAGCCTACTACGGGACCACTGAGATGACCGACAGCTACCCCCAGTCATTCAGAGAGGAATGGAGATGGCACAGACAGCAAGTATAAAAACTGCACAAAACTAGACATGATTTCTATATTATTTTTGGTAAGAAAATAAAGAGTGGTTTTACTGACGTTTATCCTATGTAAATTTGTTGAACTCACTTTTGGGGAATTTGGTGTTTAAAAGAGCAAACCTAGTAGTAAACCTTGTTATAGTCAACTAGGGGTTTCTTTGTATTTCTTGTACACACATCCAATTCCTAACTCCAGGCAATAGTTATACTGTACCATTATCAAAAAAAAAAAAAAAAAAAAAAAAAGCATGTCATACCCTACTTAGATTTGACTTGTATAGCACATGGTCAGAAAGCCAATAAATAGACCAATATGGAACGCTGGCACAGGTTAACTTCTCCCACCTGTATTTGCAAGTCAAATTGTAAAAACCTAAAAAGATATTCCAGATTGAATTGGTAAAATACATACCTAGCTTTTTATCCTTTTTGTCCATCAATAGCTGATGTAAACGTTCCTTCAGTTTATCATATTCTTTCTTTCCTCTTCATATCATGGTTATACTGTGTACCACGGCTCGCAATTATATTCTGAAGTTTCTCTATCTACAGAAAAAGGTTTAACTTGAATAAATTCCTACATCATAGCTAAATCAAGCAAGCCAAATTTATGAATTCCTAACAAATACCCTTGGTCAGGACTCCAGGAATGCTTATTATTCAGCATTTATAGTCAGTGTTGGTCAAATATTATATTACAAATTGATATATTAAAAAAGTGATTTTTATTTTTAACCCTGTTCAGCAATTAAACCACATTATAGAAAATATTCTGTATGTGATTAAATAATATATCATTAAGTCTTACCTCCTCTCTCTCATTTTTTAAGCAATTATGCAAGCTCTTATTCTTTAGTTGTAACTGGCGGTCTCTTTCTTGAAGAGCTTTATTTTTCCTTACACATAATTCAAATTGTTCCTAGCAGAATTAAAGAATACAACTGTAATTGCAAATACTAAATTACAATTGAACAAACTTATTTAAACAGCATGTCAGAAACTGTACGGCGTTATGCTACAATCAGTGTGTCAGCTAATGTTGCTTTTCGAGGAAAACTCAAAATCTGCATAAAAAAATTATATCGTTTATGGGAGGTGAAAGTAACAAATTAAATAATGAATGACAATTCATTAAACATTACATTTAAGCAAGTGTAGAATATTGACTTTTAGCATAAGGTAATGAATACTAGCATTAAATTTTAAATTCATGTATCAAATGTAAAATTATCAAATAATAAATTCAAGATTGAATATTAAATGCAAGTATCAGATGTTAAATACTACCATCGAATGTTAAATGCAACAGTCGAATGTTAACATACCAAGTTAAGTGGCCTCCACCTGTGTTAAATTGTAGTGATTCACATGATTTCAGGATAAATTCAGCAGTTCCTGTAGGTTCCCTCTGCTGGGTAGTGCATTTCAAAGCAAAGACTCAACCATGTGCACCAAGGTGCTTTTAAAACAAATCTAGGACAAAGTAGTTGAAAGGCACAGATCAGGGGATGGGTATAAAAAAAAATATCCAAGGCCTTGAATATACCTTGGAGCACGGTCAAGATGATTATTAAGAAATAGGAGGAGTATGGGCACCACCAAGACCCTGCCTAGATCAGGCCATCCCTCCAAACTGGTTGATCGAGCAAGAAGGAGACTGATCAGAGAGGCTGCCAACAGACCAATGGAAACATTGCAAGAGCTACAGGCTTTTACGGCCAAGACTGGTCAAAGTGTGCATGTGACAAAAATATCCCAAGCACTCCACAAATCTGGCCTGTATGGTAGGGTGGCAAAAAGGAAGCCATTACTCAAGATAGCCCACCTTGAATCCCGTTTTGACATTTTAGTAGATTCTGTAGGCATGTGGCAAAACGTTTTGTGGTCTCACTAAACTAAAACTGAGCTTTTTGGCCAAAATACAAAGCATTATGTTTGGTGCAAACCCAACACAGCGTATCACACAAAGAAAACCATCCCTGCTGTGAAGCATGGTGGTGGTAGAATCATGTTATGGGGATGTTTTTCCATTGGCAGGGACTGGGGCACTTGTCAGGATAGAAGGGAAAATGAATGGAGTAAAGTACAGAGAAGTCCTTGAGGAAAACCTGCTGCCCTCTGCAAGAAAGCTGAAACTGGGACGGAAGTTCACCTTTTAGCATGACAATGACCCAAAGCACACAGCCAAAGCTACACTGGGGTGGCTAAGGAACAAAAAGGTAAATGTCCTTGAGTGGCCCAGTCAGATTTCAGATTGAAGATTGCTGTCCATCAACACTCCAAGGAACTTGACAGAGCTTGAACAGTTTTGTAAAGAAGAGTGGTCAAATATTGCCAAATCTAGGTGTGCAAAGTTAGTAGATACCTATCCCAACAGACTCACAGCCAAAGGTGTTTCCACCAAGTATTAACTCAGGGGGGTGGAGACTTATCCAATTATGATCTTTCAGTTTTGTGTTTTTAATATATCTAAAACTTTTTTCCCCTTAACAATGTGGAGTATGGTGTGTAGGTAAGTGGGGAAAAAATCCTAATTTAAATGCATGAAAGTCTAAGAGGCACTGACACAACAAAATGTGAAAAAAGTTCAAGGAGGTGTATACTTTCTATAGGCACTGTATGAGCGTTATACATTCGATGTGCTTTTTATCCATTCAATGCATGCACTTGCAAACTGTCAATCAATCAAATCCGCTCCACCCATTCCCACCCCTTCGAGATTAGGGAGATCGGGTTCATCTGTCAACTTGTTCAGCCAATGAGAGGCTTCGATGGTAGCTGTCTTTAGCGATCTGTAGATATTAAAAAGGGGTCTTGTTGTTTTACCTGCTTTGTACGTATAAAGTTGCATATTAAATAATGTTATTAAGCCTTACAACATTTTTTTACAATGTTTTTTATTAGGTTCACATGGCTGAAGCTGCTAGGCGTAGCGACCCAGCTACAGAACTACGCTTGACAAATTATTCTGGTGAGAAATATGATAGAAATTAATTGCAGTGATGACACTGTTTTGTACATTTTAGAGTGGCTTCGGAGTATTTTGATTAATTCAGAAGTAAGTGGAATTTATGCGAATGGCCCGTTGGTAGAAGTTTTAACTGAAGAAATTTCTGGAGTTATATCGTGAGTTTGCAGTTGTTGTAACAAATTCAGTGCCCACTCAGAAACCCGTATCACCTGGTGAATTGCGCATGCATAAAAGGAGATCATCCCACGTCTAAATTTTTCTTTAGCTCGTATCTGAGGTAAAATACAAGTGATGTGTACGTGCAGCAGTTGTCGGCTGCTTTTTGCAATCATTTACTAACTTTCGACAGGACAGTATGATTTCTTGATTATCTTTAAATAGTTATTTCTTAATGTATTAATGATGCGACCTAACTTTCGACAGGACAGTATGATTTCTTGATTATCTTTAAATAGTTATTTCTTAATGTATTAATGATGCGACCTAACTGTTTATAAACGAGTGTGCCTATTTCAAAGTAACCTATTTTTAATATATATTTTTTGGATTTCGAAACTTTAAAGTAAATGATCACGAATGTTGTTGCTCTGTGGCTTGGGCTGTTATGTCTGGAATAAACATGAGTTGTGTAAATTATATTAAATGCATACTGTATTACATATAACAGTAATGTTTATATATTTCTTTTATGTACAGTACACACACAAGATTGGTGTTTACAGTGAGAAACATGGGGGATACCAAATTAGACAGCTGACAATATCTTCGTCTATGGCTATACTATTTGGTATCCCCAGTGTTTCTCACTATAAATACATCCAATATCAATCAAACCCTTTTGTGTGTGATAATGGGGCACAGGTAGACATACTGTTCAAGCTTGACATTTCTAGGAGCCCCACTGCCTGAAATGCACAGAGGATACCAAACTTCCACCAACGGGCCGTTCGCATAAATTCCTCTTGCCTCTGAATTAATCAAAATACCTTGAAGCCACTCTAAAATGTACAAAACGGTGTCATCACTGCAATTAATATTTCTCGCCAGAATAATTTGTCAAGCTTAGTTTTGTAGTTGGGTTGAGCAGCTTCAGCCTTGTGAACCTAATAAAATAAAATAAAAACAGTTGTAAAAAAGACGCAAGGCTTAATAACGTTATTTAATATGCAACTTCGTCACAAGACAGCTACCATCGAAGCCTCTCATTGGCTGAACAGGTTGACAGGTAAACACTGATCTCCCCAATGTGGAAAGGGCAGGGCAGGGCGGATGGGACTGATTCACTGTTTGCAAGTGCATGCATCGAATGGATAAAAAGCACACGAATGACAAAGCACACATCGAACGGATAAAAGGCAGATTGAATGGATAAAGCTCATATTTAATGTTTGATGCTAGTTTCACATTCAATGGTAGTATTTAACATTCGATACTTGCATTTAATATTCACCTTATTTATTTGATGTTAATGTAACAAAATGATACATTAATTTAATATTTAATGCTAGTATTTATTATTTGATGCTAAAATTCAATGTTCGATACTTGCTTACATTTAACAAATTCATTATTTAATTTGTTACTTTCACCTTCCATAATAGTTTGCCACACACCAATATCAAATTATATGGTCCATTCCTTAACGAACCTTTGCTTTTGAATCGCTGCTGTGTAGATGGTCCAAGTCACTACTGGACTTGAGCTGTTGATTCTCCATGTCTTCCACGGTGCACATACTTTTACGCCAGAGCTGAAGAAGCTCGTACATCATATTCAACACGGACACCAGGTTCAAGTCTATCTTTCCATTGGAGATAGTGGGGAAACCAAGTGATGACATTTCCTGTAAACAGTATTATGTTGCATTAGGTGTGGGCAATTCTCTTTTATATATCTATATAGAAAATCAACCACAGTCACATCAACACAAAATGAATTCCTAGTAAAATGAATTTCATCTTACCAAAACAGTATAACATTTTCAATAATTAAACTGTTAAGACTGCCCATAATTGTTTTGCATTTGGCTTAATTTACAGGAACATTTATTTATTTATTTATTTATTTTAAATCAATCCAACCCATCAGCATACCATAGGATTTAAAATCTTTACAGCCTCTACACACTGAAGAATGGTTTTGTAAGCAAAAGCAAAAATACCTATAAAACTACAAAGCATTGTACCAAACTAAAGCATGAAGCAGATTTTCAGGTTACAAAAATTTTTACAAAAATGATCATGAACACGTCACTTTTACTTACTTGATTGATGTATGAAATGCACTGAACAACATTCTCCTCTGTGCAAAATGCATTTAAAATGTTATAATAGTTTTTAGACAAAGGCTGTGAACAATGCATACGTGGTGGCGTGTAAATTATCGAAGGAGACATTGCTCTTGAGGTATGGCTGGAACACATTTCTTTGAGGTGTGCAAAAAACAAGAATTGTAAACACCTTACCAAAGTTTTTTACATTTCCATTTAAGCACCTGTAAAACAAACCCAGGGATGGAATTAAGATTCCTACTGCATAGCAGTGTCACCCATTTTAAGTTTTGCAGGGCACTTGATTAGCCTATGTGTCATAAGCTCGGGTGTTTTGTTAAAACTCAAAGTAAAACCAGAAATGGATCAAGCTGCTATGCAATTGAGGGTCATATTTCAACGCCTGAAATAGCAAATTGCTACACAAACAAATTAGTCAACAATAATTCACCATTGCATAATAGTAGTGCATAATAGTACACTATATCTCTATATGTATATATATATATATATATATATTATATATATATATATATATATATATATACTATATTAGATATGATAAATATATATATATATATATATATATATATATATATATATATATATATATATATATATATATATATATATATATAAAATTCCACTTATCTACACACCATACTCCACACTGTTAAGGGGAAAAAAAGTTTTTATTGAGAAAAAAAATATATATATATATTAAATACAAAACTGAAAGACCATAATTGGATAATTCACCACCCCTCTGACTCAATACTTGGTGCAAGCACCTTTGGCAGCAATTACAGCTTTGAGCCTGTTGGGATAGGTCTATACCAACTTTGCACACCTAGATTTGGCAATAATTGACCATTCTTTACAAAACTGTTCAAGCTCTGTCAAGTTCATTAGGGAGCATTGCTGGACAGCAATCTTCAAGTCATGCCACAAATTTTTGATTGGATTTAGGTCGGGGCTCTGACTGGGCCACTCAAGGACATTTACCTTTTTGTTCCTTAGCCACTCCAGTGTAGCTTTGGCTGTGTGCTTTGGGTCGTTGTCATGCTGAAAGGTGAACTTCCGTCCCAGTTTCAGCTTTCTTGCAGAGGGCAGCAGGTTTTCCTCAAGGACTTCTGTACTTTGCTCTATTTATTTTCCCTTCTATCCTGACAAGTGCCCCAGTCCCTGCAAATGAGAAACATCCCTAAAACATGATGCTGCCACCACCATGCTTCACAGTAGGGATGGTGTTCTTTGGGTGATGTGCTGTGTTGGATTTGCGCCAAACATAATGCTTTGTATTTTGGCCAAAAAGCTCAATTTTAGTTTAGTGAGACCACAAAACTTTTTGCCACATGGCTACAGAATCTCCCGAGTGGCTTTTTTGCATACTTCAAATGGGATTCAAGGTAGGCTTTCTTGAGTAATGACTTCCTTCTTGCCACCCTACCATACAGGCCAGATTTGTGGAGTGCTTGGGATCCTGTTTTCACGTGCACACTTTGACCAGTCATGGCCATAAAAGTCTGCAGCTCTTGCAAAGTTGCCATTGGCCTCTTGGTAGCCTCTCTGATCAGTCTCCTTCTTACTCAGTCAGTTTGGAGGGACGGCCTGATCTAGACAGGGTCTTGGTGGTGCCATACACCTTCCACTTCTTAATAATCGTCTTGACTGTGCTCCAAGGGATATTCAAGGCCTTTGATATTTTTTTTGTACCCATCCCCTGATCTGTGCCTTTCAACAACTTTGTTCTGGAGTTCTTTTGAAAGCACCTTGGTGCTCATGGTTAAGTCTTTGCTTTGAAATGCACTACCCAGCAGAGGGAACCTACAGGAACTGCTGAATTTATCCTGAAATCATGTGAATCGCTACAGTTTAACACAGGTGGAGGCCACTTAACTTGGTGTGTGATTTTAAAGGCGACTGGTTACACCTGAGCTAATTTAGGATTGCTATTACAAGGTGGGTGGACACTTATCCAACAAAGCTATTTCAGTGTTTATTTAATTAATTTTCTACAAATTTCTAGAATATATATATATATATATATATATATATATATATATATATATATTTTTTTTTTTTTTTTTTTTTTTTAATTTTTACTATACTGAGAAACTTGCTGTTTTGTCACTTGAAAAGGGTAAACTATCAGTGAGAAACCTTCGGCCACGCATTAGCCCTTTTAACATAGTTTTGTTGCATTATATTATATAATTTTGCATTGCATTATATAATTTTTAAACAATATTCCAACCCAAGTATCTCAACAACTTTACAATTTACTTTAAATTTAAACAAGACATTTATTGTATTGTGGCTCTGATTTTGAATCATCCTATACAGCCCTGTCAGTTGTTATCATAAAGACTGCCTGCTTAACTGGTGGCCTGCATAAAATTGCTTTATACTACTGCATAAAACACAGGCATCTGCACAGCCATCAATTGTAACCATGTTTAGGGCTACTAAATGCTCCAATTCTGTTTTTCAAAAATGGCCAATTCCATTATTCCCAGTTTTTATCAACATATTAATGAAATATGACATTTGAACATAAATATCAGGTTGCTAGTTAAAATAAGTAAGTTAATAAATATTACCACAATTCTTTTTTTTTTTTTTTTTTTTTCAAATCACACTCTTGTTGCTGTAATAGTAAAGCACCTGATGACACTTTAAACCTGTCAAATGTTTATAGACATCACTTGGCTCATTACTAGCAATAAAATAAGCAGGAAAACCTAAGAATTACATTACAATAGTTCAGAAAACCAAATGTCCAGCAGTTGTGAGAATCATATGTACAGTCGTCCACTAACACAGTACTTAAGTCTACAAATAAAGGTGTTTTGAAAAGACCGGTTCAGCTTATTGCTGGTATTTACAACAATAACAAATATGAAACAGTCCAGCAATGTCATGTGAGAGCAATCCTATGTACAGTACTCCAAATTAAGTTCAGCATTTTACAGGCATTGTAATAATCAAGATAAAATATTAAACGCTGATAAAGGCCTGTTGACTGACTCGTTGCTCTAAAACAGGTTCACTGCTATGTATTACCAGATTGTAATTTAAACAGCACCCCTTTTTAATGTAAACTCATAATTAATCCTCTCAACTGTTTCTTTACTAATTCTCCAGTCTCTAGAAAGAATGTCTTTATGAAACCAATGGTGTGTAGTGTAGTGACTACATCCTACACAGTCAAGTGATCCATTTCCTTTAAGAATTGTATAGCTAGAAAAATAGTTTTGAGCTCATTTCTTCATCATCAGAAAATATAATTAAATTACAAAATGGCCATAGTTTAAAATTTCTAATTATAGCTTTATGAAAGGCATGTAGCGTGGAAAGAAATAACCGAAACAATGATAAAATATGTAATTAATCTAGCTTACTTCAGGGAACGCTCCGCCTTGAGCGCATAACCTTAGGTCTTAGTTTTTCAGCATAGAAGAATGCAGTGCTTTGCCATTGTTGCCGTCTTATTTGCTTTCTTATTCTCTACGTGTTTACGACTAGAATTATGATATGTAATGGTAGTGACTCGTACATGATCACAGGAATTACACCTACACATTAAGAATACTATCAAACCAGTTGCTTTTTTTTCTTCAGTGGTGCAGCTGCCATGTTGAGTTTCAGCAGACGTGTGAGTGAAGTCACATGAATAAACTCGCAAAAAACTAAATAATGCACATGGTATGTCTTCTTCAATTACTCTACACTTACAGTGGCTCTCAAAAGTATTCACCCCCCCCCTTGGACTTCTCCACATTTTATTGTGTTACAATGTGGAATCAAAATTGATTTAATTAGGAGTTTTTGCCACTGATGAACACAAAAAAAGTCCATAATGTCAAAGTGAAAAATAAAATCTACAAATTGTTCTAAATTAATTACAAATACAAAACAGAAAATAATTGATTGCATAAGTATTCACCCCCTTTGCTATGACATACCTAAATAAGCTCTGGTGCAACCAATTGTCTTTAGAAGTCACAATTATCTGAATGGAGTCCACCGGTGTGCAATTAAGGTGTTTCACATGATTTCAGGTTAAATGCACCTGTCTCTGTCTGGTCCCACAGTTGGGTATCACATTTCCTAACAAAAACTACATCATGAAGACGAAGGAACATTCAAAGCAAATCCGGAATAAGGTTCTTCAAAAGCAATAATCAGAAGTAGAATAAAAGATTTCCAAGGCATTGAATATCCCACGTAGCACAGTAAAGTCCATTATTAAGAAATGGAGAGAATGTGGCACAACTGTGAATCTGTCTAGAACAGACCGTCCTCAAAAACTGAGTATCCGGGCGAGAAGGGCACTAGTCAGGGAGGCCACGAAGAGGCCTATGGCAACTCTAAAAGGAGTTACAGTCTTCCACGGCTGAGCTGGGAGCCAGTGTGCATACTGCATCAATAGCCCGGGTGCTTCACAAAACTGGCCTTTATAGAGAGTGGCAAAAAAAAAGCCATTGTTGAAAAAAACTCACATCAAATCTCGGCTAGAGTTTGCCAGAAGGCATGTGGGAGACTCTGAGACCAAGTGGAAGAAGATTCTATGGTCTGATGAGACCAAAATAGAGCTGTTTGGCTTCAACGCTAAGCACTTTGTTTGGCGCAAGCCTAACACCGCACATAATCCTGAGAACATCAACCCTACCGTGAAGCATGGTGGTGGTAGCATCATGCTATGGGGATGCTTCTCTGCGTCAGGGCCTGGAAAGCTCATGAAGATAGAGGGAAAAATGGATGCAGAAAGTACATAGAAATCCTTGAGGAAAACCCGCTGAAGTCTGGAAGAGACTTGGGACTTGGGAGAAGCTTCATCTTCCAGCAGGACAATGACCCCAAACAAACAGCCAAAGCCACACTGGAGTGGCTTAAAAACAAAAAGGTCAATGTCCTGGTGTGGCCCAGTCAAAGCACAGACCTCAATCCAACTGAGAATATGTGGAAAAAGTTGAAAATTGCTGTTCACCAAAGGTCCCCATCCAACTTGTCGGAGCTTGAGCAATTTTGTCAAAGAAGAATGGGCGAGAGGGAGGATCCGCCGCCGCTCTCAGAGCCCGGAAGGGATTTTGCCGCTCCCAGAGCCAAATCGCAATGTCCAGATGTGCAAAGCTAGTAGAGACTTATCCAAATATTCATGGCTGGAATTAGTGCCAAAGGTGCCTCTACCAAATACTGACTCAAGGGGGTGAATAATGCAATCAATTATTTTCTGTTTTGTATTTGTAATTTAATTTAGAACAATTTGTAGATATTATTTTTCATTTTGACATTATGGACTTTGTGTTGATTAGTGGCACAAACGCCTTATTAAATCCATTTTGATTCCTTGTTGTAACACAATAAAATGTGGAAAAGTCCAAGGGGGGTGAATACTTTTGAGAGCCACTGTAAATGTGTATTTTCGATCAATGTTCTTATTACATTTTTATCCGTTACAAACCGCTTGATTTTTTTAAATGGTCGTTTTATTAAAGGGAAATACAACAAAAACCATCGAAGTATGAGTATTGTGATTTTTATTTATGTTTACCAGAGCATTTATACTTCTAAATAATTCAAAAAGATTTAAATCAATTATACGACGAGTTCAAAACTGTAAAGTTCATGAGCAGCACTCTTTATAGAAGCAGAATCGCCAGACGCCTGCTTCGCCCACCCTATACCTGTAGATTTTCTGGTGCGGAGCGAGCGCTATACTAATGTGACATGCATTTTTACAGAGGGTAATCTGAGAATCAGCTGCAAGACAGACGCAAATACACTTACGTTCATGCTTTGCAAGAATGCTCTCAAAATGATTTTGTTTACCCCGAGATGTTGGAGTGTCGATTTGAGGTTGATATTTATGATAACTTCCGAAAGTTAGTAAACTGAGTGCGAAGGTTGTTGACAGTTACTGTGAAAAATGTGCACATTTTATCCTTAGAGGGAACGCTGTGTGTATATATATAGTAACTCGGCAGGGAGGGGGTTAATATCCTCCCTGCCAAAAACATGTGAAAATTTTATTGTGAATTAGGACCGGGTGCAGGGTAGAAATAGTCAGCAGCCAGTCTACTTGGGGCTGCTGAGTAGAAGGGAGCAGAAAGAGTGCTCTGATTCCGAGCAGTCGTAGTTTGTGTTTAACCTGTGTGTTTATTTTTGTGTTTACGTTGCAGGTAAACAGTGTATCCGTCCTGTGAGCTAGTCAAAGACATGCAACAAAAGTGTAGTTAGTGCTCCGAAGGAGCTATGTGTTTTTTTGCATTTTGTTTATTTTGTGAATTATTAAAAAAGCGCTGGAAAAATCAAGTTCTGTTTCCTGAGTCAGTCTGAAAGGGGCAACGAACCATGGGAGTAGTGAAAGCTCATTTACAATATCTATACACACATGGACGAAGGCTATATTTGCATCCTGAGCCATTCGGGGGAAAAAAAGGAATACCAGAGTAGTGACATCAAAAAGTGATAATATAGAGGAAAATATACTTGAACTTTGACCCTTTCGACTTAGAGACCATCACTTTCAATTCAAACACAAAATGTCTCGTTTTCACTCGACAACACCCTCAGCACCTTCTCCATTTCAGCGATACAAATTAGACGCAGAATTATGTAAAAAACAAAAAAAAAGATTAAATCTGGTACATTCGTATCTCACCAACTAAGCATAGAAAACTAAGTCTTTGGACCTCTGAGGAATGGAAAATTAAAACAAGGTAAAGGCAATCACCCGAATAAAGCTGAAGCACTAAGCAGATTAAGTTTAAAAAAAAACAAAAAAACAAATGTACTGCTGAACCTCGACATTACAAGGGTATCCATGGAATTATAAAAAAAAAAAAATAGACGGGCCTCTTCAGTGAGTTACAGAAACAATTCCATCTCGGGTTTCTGTGACAGTTTATAAATTACTCGACCTGCGGTCTTGAATGATTCTGGCACAACATTGTTGTGTTTTAAAAAAATATATAACCATGCATTAAGTACACATGCTACCTGTATTCATTTTATTTTAAATAAATAGTAAAATAGGTCATGTTATAAAATAAATAAAAAATCAAGACAAACAATACTGAGTCTCTGTATTCAAACAAAGGCTAGAACACTAGTACAAATACATTGTTAGTCCGATAGCTATACTAAAGCAGTATTTACCTGGCGATAGCTCTGGCACTTATTTTCTTCCAATCTTCCATAGCAACTAAAAGCATAATAACTCAGCAACTGGTTCAGCTGAAAACGCATGCAGTTCAGCTGATGAATGGAAGCTCTTACGCATCTAAATCCTAAAACACAAAGATGGAACATGCTGGATTAACAAAGAGATTAAAGCTGCTAGTACTGTAGCAAGGGGGTTATTAGTTCATGAGATATTTACTTTGAATCAGATAAATGATCTGTCTGTGGCAGATTCTTCAGTAACAAAAAGCAGTACAGAAAGCTTGCCAAATGTGGGACTAGTGGGACTTGTCATACCATTTTAAATGTTAAGGCATCCCTCTTTGTATAGACCATTACAGTATACTTAGTTCCTTTGGTGATCAGAATTAAGAATGTCCTTTAAATCTAGACAATAATCCATATCAGCCATCACAGTAAAGCCATATGCAACAAAATGAACCAAAATATTTGACTAAGGTTTGCGGTTGTGGGTTTCATTTTCAACTCCCTGCAGCAAAATATTCAGTGAATGCACAACTGTATACTGTAGAAAAATATGAGTCATTCCATACCAACTCAACCAGAGCCGATGCCCTACCGTCTCAGATTTTGCTGGAAAAAATTCACCTGGTGGTTTTAGGCTCATGAGATATTTACTTTGAATTAAGAAATCCCTCCAATTCCCCCCCCCCCCCCCCCCCCCCCCCCCCCCCCCCCCCCCCCCCCCCCCCCTTTCGAGCTTTACCTGGCAAAGGTCAACCTGAAGTGCTTCAACATTAAGGCATCCCTCTTTGTATACCATCAAGTGTAGCACCTTTAGACAATAATCCATATCAGCCATCACATCTACCAAAATGGCCTTAAGCATTTACTTGAATGCATGACAAATTCAACTTCAACTAAAATCTAAAATCCCCGGATACCATAATATTTTGCTTGATTCTTGTAGATCTCACCAACATCTATCCAAAAATGTCTTTGCGTGATTTTCCCTTGCTCGAAATGGACCGTTTCAAAGGTCCTCCTAGGGGAAACGTAGGGTTCACCGGAATCACGAAGTGGGTTTGCCTGTTCATATCGGTCTAAAAACGGGGATGCTTAAGAACCTCAGGATGTTTTTGTAGATAGTTTTAACCATCCAGGGGGTTTAAAAAACCAGGGAAGTCTTTAGTTTTTTAATGGCCAGTCACCCCCAAATCTGGATTTTCTGAAACGACTTACCAGAAATGTCATGTAACAACGCTGACTAGATCACTTGTGTTGTAAACATGATTTTGACAGTGAATGGGGACAAGACCGTTTCACTGCAAGAAAAGTCTTCGGGATAAGTAATTCACAGGTTGGTTTAGCAAAAAATTCAAAATTTCAGAAGGGGGTTTATGACCAGTGGGGGACTTGAAACCAAAAGTGTCTTACAAAATTTGGAAGAGTGGTCCTGAAGGTTCTTACAGCAATACTAACATTGTTGGACCTGCATCCCCTACAGGGTAAAGGATTGGGTTGAAGTTTGAATAAAACTTGTCACTTACCCCTTTTTCTGGCAACTTGCCAAAAGTGAGTTTTTTCTCAGAAGCCCTATTCATTAAGAGTCGAACAAGGTACTAGACATGATGGTGGCATCTCAGATGAGCCCAGGGTGATTTTTTTCTGGTCAGGGTCACTTTTTCACTTTAGGTTGACCTTTGCCAGGTCACAGCTCAGAGGAGAAAATAAAAAAATATTGAAAAAATAAAACCCCATTAGCATAAACTCAGCGGAGCTGAACCCCCCCTGGTTAACTTTTTCTAACAAAATCTGAGACAGACAGGCAACAAATGCTCCTTTTCTGGTTGAGATGGTGTGGAATGACCCTTCCCAAAATGTTTTCAAAGTAAAATTAGATTAAAAGACTAAATATCAATATCAAATTTGATTACAATACACATTACATTTTGGTATTAAGTTTTATACTAAACAGCTTTCAGATGAAAAGTATCTTGACTTTGGTTGTCAAAGGCAGCATATAAATCCCAAATTATTTTTTCTGCCCTACAACAGCCACCACATACAACTTGTTTACAGACACTAAACTAAAACCCCAGCTTCCATCCAGCTATCTGAGGTCAGCAAATGGAAATCTTAAAACCAATATGTCCTTATCCATTAATCCCTGCACGGCTTCATCAACAGCAAACTGAACGTCACTACTGCAACATGGTTTCATTCTGCATGCCTAAATATATAAAATAAAAATAATAAATTAAAACAAACTGCTTATGCAATGAGCTTTTGCACAGGAAAAATGTACTCAATTTTAAATAATGTATGTTGTAAGAATTAAAATATTTATCAATCTATTCTTCCTATTGTAAAGTTGGATCCTGTACAACTATAAACATATACACCATTTATGAAGGATCAAACCTTCTAATATTGACAGGATTGTTTTCTTGGGATTACTACAGGGTACTTGATATGTTGCAACTTTGAAATAACACTGGACGAAAACTGTGTTCTCAGGTTAATGGTCTTTATTTCCAAGCAAAAAATATCTTATTTTTACAGTGGCCGATAATACATGAACCTTTGGCCTTGTTTACAGCATAAACAATGAGGCAGCGCGTGTGCAATGCAGTTTCTGTCATATAATATAAATATATTATAAACAGTTTCATTTAAAACAACATTACATTACTATTTTTAATCCTATTTCTTTCCTTTAAACTGGTCACTAAGGAGTTACTCTGGTGATTCTGCGGGCCCTGCTCAATTGGGAGATGGTGACGTGGCAAAAGCAGATTCCGGTGGAGCACTTTAGTTCTACCTCCTCCATTCTCAGGTTTTACTTCAAGAACTGGGCTATCTTTACCTTTCTTCCTGACTACCACATACACTTTATCTTCCCAGTAGGAGCGAATCTTCCCTGGCCCCCCTTTTTCACCCACATTTCTTACCAATACCCGATTGCCTTGCTGCAATTCTGCCCCGTAGTGCTTCTTGTCATATTGCCGCTTACCTCTGGCTGCTGTTTTTGCTGCAGACCGGGATGCTATCACATAAGCTTCTGCCATCCGCTTTCTCCAGTTTTCTACATACTCTTGATAGGAGCCTTTATTGCTGTCCCTTCTTACATCAAACAAAAGATCAATAGGTAGCCTTGGAGGCCTCCCAAACAGTAAATAAAAAGGGCCTCACTACAAGTGCAATTGTAGGCATCTACCTTAGCCAGGGAGCTCTTCCAATCAGTTTTCTGTTCTTCCGTCAGAGTTCTTAACATTGAGAGCAGAGTTCTGTTGATGACCCGACTGTCACCGATGAGGCGCTCATTGAAAGAATAAATGAAGCCACAAGTTTAGAGTTAGAGAGGCAGCACAACCTTAAGAAGAATTCTACAGTCAAAACAACAAGAACAAATGAGCTACAGATGGAGCTGAAGGACAATGCTATAGAAGGTAATCAGAATGTGCAGGGAACATGGATACCAATAACACAACTGGTAAGCAGTGTGAGTGGTCCCACACAGCCAGAGAAAGGGAAAAAGGCCTCAGAAAAAGGGCAGATGTCCGAAGCAGGGATCCATACAATGGTGAGTGAGCTTAAAACAGAAATGGCAGAGATGAGGAAGATGTGGATGGCCTCAATGGCAACCGAGACTAAACAGGGGTACCAGAGACAGCCACGGATGGAGAGAGGAATGAGAAAGAAAGGCTGCAGAGCATGCCAGGAAACTGGAGAAGGGGAAAACTGTAAGCATTGCTTCAGGTGTGGCAAAGTGGGACATGTTTCCAGAGGATGCCGAGCTCCCCGCCAGCTTCAGGGAAACAGGGAGGGTTTACTGTAGGGGGACCAACAGCAACCCACCAATAAGTGTCCCCACAGTGTCAGTATTGCTTCCAGGAGCAAAATAATTTGTGCAGATTGAAGAAGTGTCACGGCTGCTCTACAGTCCAGTATTGTTCAAAGAGATGTCAGAGGCAACACTGGGGAGAGCACAGGACATTCTGCAGTGCAATCAACCAACTGGAAATGAAAACAGCAAGGGACAGTGCACCCAGGGGGATACACCCAAACTTATGCAAAGTTAGTTACCTCCCTCCAAAACATTACGCTATGCTGTTAAAGCTAATTGGAAAAAGATGCCTGGTGCAGTGTTTACTGGACAATATCCCTATGTCAGTCCTCTGGGATACAGGGGCCCAAGCTAGTTTAGTAAATGAAGCCTGGAAGAGCAAGTACCTCCCACACACTACCGTCAGACCAGTTGAGGAGCTACTGGGACATGACACTCTTACTGGGATGGCACCCAATCAGACAGTTATACCCTTTATTGGCTGGATAGAAGTGGAGTTCAGACTGAGCAGCGAGGCGGGCCTCAGTCAAAGCTTTCAAGTACCAAGACTTGTGTCCAGTGACCCCAAGGTAGCAGAAGACCCCATCACTGGCTACAATGTAATTGAGGAAGCCATCAAGGGACAAATGAAACGACAGAGGACAGTTCCTGATGAGAACACGGCCAGGGTGG
The DNA here is from genome assembly GCF_017654505.1 of Polyodon spathula. Classification (NCBI taxonomy): domain Eukaryota; kingdom Metazoa; phylum Chordata; class Actinopteri; order Acipenseriformes; family Polyodontidae; genus Polyodon; species Polyodon spathula. Next base: position 19,388,052 of record NC_054547.1, read on the forward strand.
TGAGTGGAGCTTTCGCTATTGATCCAAAAACAGCCAAAACTCTCATCCATGTGGTGCACTCATGCCACTCTGACAGGGAGGGGGGTGTAGTCAAGACAGGGAGACGAAGAACTGTCCTTCCTCCAGGGCAAGCCACAACCATCCGATGCTGTACACACCTGGGACAGATGGGAAAGGAGACTGTGATGTTATTTGTCCTGGAAGAAAAGTCACAGTGGCCAGAAGGCTTACAGATTAATGAAGTGCTGCTAACCGTGAGTAAAGATAACTCGTTCCGAGTACACATTTCAGTGGTCAACACTACTAGCCACAGTGTCACACTGGACCAGCGAACCACCCTGGGACATGTCCAGCCAGTGAAAGCTGTGTACCCAGCAGCACTGCGACCTGTGAAGGGGCTCCCAAGACCACCTGATCAAAACAGGACAAATCTGCAAGCACCGGGTGGTCTCCCCAGGCACCCCACTGAAACCACAGAACAGCTCAGTACAGGAACTACAAAACACAATCAAGTATGGGACACACCCATAAAGTTAGACCACCTGAAGGAGGAACAGCAAGCGGTTGTGAAGAAGATGCTCAGAGAGGAGTGCCACGCCTTTGCTCGAGACGATAAGGACGTGGGCTGCATTCCATCATTAAGAATGCATGTCATTCTTAAAGATCAAACCCCTGTCCAGAAGACACATATTTCAGTTCCAAAACCACTGCATAAAGAAGTCAAGGAGTACCTGCAAGACCTGCTAAACCGAGGCTGGATCACAAAATCAAGATTGCCATACTCCTCACCAATTGTCTGTGTGAGAAAGAGGGACAGCAGTCTACGACTATGCTGTGACTACCGAGAGCTGAACTAGAAGTGTATACCTGATAGACACCCCATTCCCAGGATCCAGGACGTGATGGACAGCCTCAGCGGGAGCTCCTGGTTTTCCGTATTAGATCAGGGAAAGGCATACCACCAAGGACACCTTGATGAGGAAAGCCGCCCCCTAACAGCCTTCATCACCCCCTGGGGATTGTACAAGTGGGTACGTTTTTCGTTTGGGTTAAGTTCAGCACCTGCGGAATTTCAAAGAAGTATGGAGGAGTGTCTGTGGGGCCTCAGGGATGCCCCAGCCCTATTTAGATGATAATCTAGTGCACAGCAAATCCTTTGAAGATCACATACAGCACATACAGATGGTCCTGCTTCGGTACCAGCAGCATGGCATCAAACTCACAGCAAAGAAATGTGAACTGTTCCAGAGAAAGGTGAGGTTCTTGGGCAAGATTGTGTCAAAAGACAGCTATTCAATGGACCCAGCGGAGGTAGCCCCAGTTCAGGCCCTTAAAGGGATGAAACCTGCTACAGTAGGGGATCTCAGGAGACTGTTAGGGTTCCTCTCCTATTACAGGTCATACATACAGAACTTCTCCTGCAGCGCCTAGCCGTTGTATGACTTGCTGTCCACTCCGCCATCAAGTAAAACAGCAGCAGGGTCATCGCCAGTAGCCAAGGGTTCCCAAAACAGAAAGAGAATGCGGGGAGAAGGTAAACAGGGCCAACTGCCAAGCCAAACTCCCATCACCTGGACAGACCAACACCAAGAAGTGCTGACTCAGCTGGTAGACTGCTTGTCTACCCCACCAGTGCTGGGTTACCCGAACTTCAATCAACCTTTCGTGTTGCACTGTGATGCTTGCCAAGAGGGACTGGGAGCAGTACTTTACCAACGGTGAGATGGGAAACTGAGGGTTATCGCGTATGGGTCCAGGACTCTCACACCGCCAGAGAAAAGGTACAATCTGCATTCAGGTAAACTTGAATTATTGGCAATGAAGTGGGCTATCTGCGAGCGCTTCCTTCCGGGATTATCTGTATCATGCACCTTCATTTGTTGTCTATACAGATAACAACCCACTCACATATGTCCTTACCACCGCCAAGCTGAATGCAACTGGACAGAGATGGGTTGCGGAGTTGGCAGACTTCAATTTCACCATCAAGTATCGCCCCGGAAAATCCAATGCAGATGCGGATGGCCTGTCGAGGATGCCCCTGGACATCGACGGATTCATATTGCAGTGCACAGAAGAGGTCAGTCATGAGGTCATCAGTGCCACCACGCAGGGGATCATCGTGCAGCAGAAAGAAGCAACACCATACTTCAGTTCAGTAACACTAAATGCCATTGAAGAACAAGGGAATGTGGATCGACTGCTCAACTCTGTTCAGCCAATCCCAAGAACTGAAATCAGAAAAGCACAGCAAAGGGACCCAGTGATCGGAAAAGTCCTGGAATATAAAACCAGAAACCAGAGACCCAGTGAAAAAGCCATTCAATCAGAAGATAGCGAGGCAAGAGCCTTGCTTAGGGAATGGACAAAGCTTCACGTCAAGCCGGATGGCACCTTACACCGGAAAACCAATTCACGGTGCCAACTAGTACTACCCAAACTGTACCAGCCGCTAGTCTACAAGGAACTCCACAAGGAAAAGGGACACCTCGGTGTGGAAAGAACACTAAATTTAATCTGAGACCGGTTCTATTGGCCCAAGATGCAGCGTGATGTGGAACATTTTGTCACCGAGGTATGTGAATGTATAAAAAAAAAGAAGCCAAATAGACCAACCCGAGCACCTTTGTCAAACATCAAGACTTCGTCCATCTAGAAACGTGTAAAGGGGAGATGAATATATCTTGGTTGTGATGGATCATTACACACGATTCGCCCAGGCCTATGCTACAACTAACAAATCAGCAAAAACTGTAGCCGACAAGCGATTCAACGAGTTTGCCCTCAAATTTGGTTTTCCATAGAGGATACATCACGACAAGGCTTTATTTGGAATTTTATGTGGTCACTCAGCAGTCCTGTGCCTACTGACCTCAGGAACTTCCTACGCACCAGGTCTGGATTGTACTGGTCTGACCCCTTTTCTTTTGATGCAAACAGCAGCCTGTCTTTCAATTCAATGGCTCTAAACAAAACATTCTGGGCATATTCTCTTGGTTCCTGGGAAATAGTTACTAATTTCTGATAGAGGTCAGATGTATTTTCTTCTTTGTAATGGCATTTTAGAATGGTTTTAAGTTGTGGAAGAGTCAAGTCACTCTTTATTTCCAGCATGTCTCTCAGGTTTAAGGCAGGGCTGATTGCTTTAATTACTGCCTCAATGTCTTGATCAGCATGGCCTTTTCGGAGTCCAGCATCAGATGGTGCATCAGATTAGTGTATGAGAGTTTATCTTTCTGTCCTCCCTCACCAATCTGCCCACAGATCCGGAATTCCTTCCTAATCGTGACTTCAGGTACTTTCCCAGGTGCAAGTGGTTGTATTGTACTTTCTGATGCTGTGTACCTTGTGTTTAGCTTTACATGCAGCACTTTTATTTCTTCCTGTAACTTTTGCATCTCTATGTACTTCTCTTTTATTTCTTTTAACTGTGTGAGCTCCTGCTTCACTCCCTTACTACTATCCTCATGCAGCAGCGTTTCAATGAAGACTAACGGGTCTTGGACATACCGATGTGTCTCTCCTTCCTCTTGATTTGCTTCAATATTACCTAGTTCTCGTTCTGCCAATCAAATTAAAGCTCGCTTGCTTTTATTTTTCACAGTCTCATCATCATCCTTAATGCATTTTAAGTATTTGCATGTCTCTAATAGCTGGTCCCACTGCAACTGACTTAAAGCAGTACTTGCCTTCTCTTGTAGTTGTTCCAGCTCCATGCTGACACTTTCCAATCCTTCCACAGTCTGAAAAAACGGTAGCGCTGATATTAAATTTTTATCTTGAGGAGTTGGTTCCTGTCCTTTTATTTTATGTCTACTCCTGGCTAGGCTAGCCAAAATATGTTGCAACTTTGAAATAACACCGGACGAAAACAGGTTCTCAGGTTAATGGTCTTTATTTCCGAGAACACTGAAAAAGCAAAAAATATCTTATTTTTACGCTGGTCGATAATACATGTACCTTAGGCCTTGTTTACAGCATAAACAATGAGGCAACGCGTGTGCAATGCAGTTTCTGTCATATAATATAAATATATTATAAACAGTTTCATTTAAAACAACATTACATAGAACACGTTACTCTTACAGTATCCCTGCCGTTATTCGGTCGTCAATACTCTATATTAAGCTACACAATTAAATCATAAGACAACTATAGTATCACCGATCAGACCACGTTGTGAACATAAACATCACAAATAACTTTGCGTATAATTTTGAACACGGCAAATAATATATATATATATATATATATATATATATATATATATATATATATATATATATACTGGAGATATTGTAAACATATTACTTCTTGTGTATATTGTAAACATATTACTTCTTGTGTAACAATATTTACAGATCGTACCTGAAAAAGTTAAAAATATCTTATTTTTACACTGTCCGATAATACATGAACTGTTGGCTTTGTTTACAGCATAAGCAATGAGGCAGCACGTGTGCAATACAGCGTCACCTTGTATTACTCTGCTGCTTGCATACTCAACACCACCTATTGGCCGGGGTTAGTATTGCTCGCCTAATGTATTTCAATGGACATTCATTTTACCATAGAGTAAACAACCAACATCCAGAATTCTGTAACATTTAAGTATATTACTGGGGGGTAGATTGTCCAGGTCTACAATGCCACAGATAGACCTTTCAAATTAAAACGCAGGTTGTTCTTAAATATATTTTTACACTGCAACTCATTCATAAATATGGTTATTTGGAGGAGGAAACTGACATTGTATTATTTACATCTAGTAAGCAAAGCAAATTAAAATATGCAGATTCACTAGTCTCCGCATAAAAGAACAACTAAGAGAACACTTCCCCCAAGGGAACACCCTTGTGGTGAAATGGACGGACAATATATATATATATATATATATATATATATATATATATATATATATATATATATACACACACACACACACACACACATACGTATATACACACACACACACATTACCGAAGTACGAAATACAAAATGTGGGGGTTTAAGTTTTACGTTTAAACCATTAAACACTTAATTCACGTATACACTTCGGTTGGATTAATTTGCTAACATTTCTTGGTTAGCTACTTGGTTAAATACTTTGTAGTTTTATTTCTCCTTCTATTATTTTTAATAAAATGTTTAAACTGATCAGGTGCTTGTACCAGTTTACCACAGTTTCACGTGTAGAACTAGGATTACAGCAGCAGATTACTATTGTTATGCCTAAAAGTGTCACTGCCAAATAGTGTCACCTGGCAGAATTTGGCATCTATAGGTGTCAAATAGTGTCACTGCCAAATAGTGTCACAAGAGCTAAGAAACTGCACTGAGCAGAAATGTTTCTCTGCAATAAGGCAGTGATATTACTGAAAAGAAACTCCCAACATCTGGGCACAGAACTAATGTATCTGAACAACGGACGGTAAAGAAACATAAGAACATAAGAACATAAGAAAGTTTACAAATGAGAGGAGGCCATTCGGTCCATCTTGCTCGTTTGGTTGTTAGTAGCTTATTCATCCCAAAATCTCGTCAAGCAGCTTCTTGAAGGATCCCAGGATGTCAGCTTCAACAACATTACTGGGGAGTTGATTCCAGACCCTCACAATTCTCTGTGTAAAAAAGTGCCTCCTATTTTCTGTTCTGAATGCCCCTTTGTCTAAACTCCATTTGTGACCCCTGGTCCTTGTTTCTTTTTTCAGGCTGAAAAAGTCCCTTGGGTCGACACTGTCAATACCTTTTAGAATTTTGAATGCTTGAATTAGGTCGCCACGTAGTCTTCTTTGTTCAAGACTGAACAGATTCAATTCTTTTAGCCTGTCTGCATATGACATGCCTTTTAAGCCCGGAATAATTCTGGTCGCTCTTCATTGCACTCTTTCTAGAGCAGCAATATCTTTTTTATAGCGAGGTGACCAGAACTGAACACAATATTCAAGATGAGGTCTTACTAGTGCATTGTACAGTTTTAACATTACTTCCCTTGATTTAAATTCAACACTTTTCACAATGTATCCGAGCATCTTGTTAGCCTTTTTTTATAGCTTCCCCACATTGTCTAGATGAAGACATTTCTGAGTCAACAAAAACTCCTAGGTCTTTTTCATAGATTCCTTCTCCAATTTCAATATCTCCCATATGATATTTATAATGTTCATTTTTATTTCCTGCGTGCAGTACCTTACACTTTTCTCTGTTAAATGTCATTTGCCATGTGTCTGCCCAGTTCTGAATCTTGTCTAGATCATTTTGAATGACCTTTGCTGCTGCAACAGTGTTTGCCACTCCTCCTATTTTTGTGTCATCTGCAAATTTAACAAGTTTGCTTACTATACCAGAATCTAAATCATTAATGTAGATTAGGAATAGCAGAGGACCTAATACTGATCCCTGTGGTACACCGCTGGTTACCACACTCCATTCTGAGGTTTTTCCTCTAATCAGTACTTTCTGTTTTCTACATGTTAACCACTCCCTAATCCATGTACATGTGTTTCCTTGAATCCCAACTGCGTTCAGTTTGAGAATTAATCTTTTGTGCGGGACTTTGTCAAAAGCTTTCTGGAAATCTAAATAAACCATGTCATATGCTTTGCAATTATCCATTATCAATGTTGCATCCTCAAAAAAATCAAGCAAGTTAGTTAGACACGATCTCCCTTTTCTAAAACCATGTTGACTGTCTCCCAGGACCCTGTTACCATATAGGTAATTTTCCATTTTGGATCTTATTATAGTTTCCATAAGTTTGCATATAATAGAAGTCAGGCTTACTGGTCTGTAGTTACCTGGTTCAGTTTTGTTTCCCTTTTTGTGGATCGGTATTACGTTTGCAATTTTCCAGTCTGTCGGTACCACCCCTGTGTCAAGAGACTGCTGCATGATCTTGGTTAGCGGTTTGTAAATTACTTCTTTCATTTCTTTGAGTACTACTAGGAGGATCTCACCAAGTTAGGTGTGGTGGTAAGACAAATTGCAGTAACTAGAGTTTTGCACATTGGATTAACATAAAAGTGACATAAGATTTGATTGTGGAAGTGGAGAGGTGTAGAATGTCTTGTGCGTGGATGATAAAGGTTAGGATCCTGTCTTGATTAAATGGAACTGGCTGAATTCATTTTTTTGCACACAATGAGGAGAAAGAAGACCATCCTGTAGAATAGGATTATCTTGTTGATGGAGCTAGGGCAGCAGATATGTAATTTCTAGCATATTGAAGAAGGTTGAAGACAGGAAAGCTCACAGGAATACTACGTGCTGGTATTGCAGAACTTGGAGAGGTGCTGCAGCTGCTGCGGGAACCAACTGCTGAAATCTGGTGATCTGTAGGTGAGAAAGAGCATCAGCTGCATGTGACCCGGGAATGCAACCGGCTTGAATGAAGAAATTAAAAGACACCGAAATCCAAATGAGATGATGTAGTAACAGCATTATAAGAGGAGAGGAAGACCTTCCTTTATTGATGACATGGACTGTAGATTTATTATCGCTAAAAAACGTGACAGTGGCCCAAGATGTGAGCAGCTGCAATGATGGGATACAGTTCAGAAGAGCTGTTGCTTTGCGGTGGGAAGAAAGATTCGGCATTTCAGGAGGGCATTCTCTACAGAACCATTCAGTCCCTAGGTAACCCTCGAATCCTAAGAATGAAGCGTCAGTAAAGAGATTCAAATTATGAGGAGCTGAAATCAGGTCTTCATAGAAAAAGAACAGGCTGTTCCAGTGACAAATGAAAGTAGCTCACATCTTAATATCCTTTCTTGCTTCGTTGAGAGCAGAGATCTGCAGAAGTGGTTTTCTGTAACAGTGTGGTGGAAGTGCGGTGAAGTGAGTGAAAAGAAACTCATTGTGAGAGATGAGCACATTTAAGATGCAAGAAGTGCCTCCTTTGGGATTGCAAGAGGTTGCTGCACAATTGTCTGCCAATCAGAATTTTGATAAGATGTCGATGTTGATCTAGTGTTAAGGCAATTTAGTTAGAGCCAAAGATGAGGCTTCTTTGCTGTGCATTGTTGTGAGGTTGCTGCAAAAACCTATTGATTTTGGCAGAAGCAGTCTACGAGTGTATTGTCCATTGCAAGGTAGGAGGCTGTTTTAACTGAAACGCTGATAAATCCAAGGACATGGCTTCCATACCTGACTGGTAGCTCACATTGAATTAAATATTAACCTGATTTGAAAATACATGACTTTTGCAGTGAAAGGACGTGATAAAATATATAACTTGTGGTATTATACTGCCATCTGGACGTTATGAATATTTCTAAAACCATTGGCTTTAGAAAATGCCGGGGGGTAGAATAGATTTGATTATTGTGATCAATAGTCAACGTGATTGGAATGTTTATCCTAAATGTTCTGATGCTGTATCTTGCCAACACCTGAAAAAAAACCTGTGTAGAAAAAAAAATAACGGGGGTTGTATTTTGGACAGAGGAAAATAGAATGGGCTGTGGAGTCCACGGGTGTTGGCTCAAAACATGGTTAAAAGAGGTCTAAAATTAGGGTAAGACCGATCTACAAAATGGTTATCTGCTGATAAGATGGTGGTGGCTTCTGCGGAGAATGCTTTATGGTACTCGTAGAACATAGTACCCCCGTATCTAAGAGCTCCACGATGTAGAATAAAGTACTGCTCCAGCTCTTGATGGCAGTATGGAAGTTAATGTCCTTGACTTGAGTGTAACATTGATATTTTTACCTTTATTTATTTTCTGATGTTAGGAGAGAGTGTGACGCCTGATAGAAGGGGCTGTTGAAATCACAGGCGGCTCGTCAGTACAGGCAAGTGAGGCATGGCCTGCTGAGCATCATATAACTGACTATCTATGAAGACATTTAGCATATTCTTTAAATCTTTATTATTAATTAAAAAAATATACGGCATTGCCGTGATAAACATGGCCTGCGAGGCACCAGTGGAAAGTTGCAGTGCAAAAACCTCATTGGAGGTTTTTTTTTTTTTTTTTTTTTAAAGCAATGGTTTCTTTGAAAGTGATCTTATGTGAGTAGGCTTCATGTAATAAATTATAAACCATGATACTAGAAGGAAAACAAAGCTGGGTTTCCCACATTGAACTAGGAAATGAAACCAAATTAATGTTTACCCATTATGATGTTTTTTTTGTGTCGGTAAGTAGCAGTGAGTTGTTAAACCAGGAACCCACGTGGGGAACAGACGCAAGCGAGATGATTGACAGATCTAATATGGAGGCGGGCATTAGGGAGCAGAGGCTGCAATGGCGTCTAGATGAGAGTGTGACAGAATTGTGCGATTCCGTTATCGAATGACAAGGGGAGAATACTGCTGCTTTAACACTGAACTGCTACAGAGGAGAAAATACCTTTACAAAAATAGCTTTCAGAATCTTGTACGCATCTTTAAAGAAAAGTCGAGGAGTCTGCTTGTAGTTGTTTGCAGTGGCATTGGAACAATTTTTAAAGTGGGGGTGCTGAAAGCCATTGAACAAAACTGTAACCCCATATATGATGGAAGCCATGCAAAGCCACGGGTGCTTCCGCACCCCCAGCACCCCTAGTTCCAGCGCCCTTGGTTGTTTGCAACGGATGAAAAGATTCTGCAAACAAAGCTTTGCAATAGATATTGGCAAGGTGATTGCTGCAGACAGCAATGTTGATGCCTTTGTCGAACAAAGCTTTAAAAAGTTTTGCGGAGGGCCGATCTTTATAATGGAGATGCAGCCGAAGTTTAATAATGGAGTGGCGTTTGAACGGCGTGGTTGGAAAGATAATTGCAGGCTTAAAGGTTGGTTTATACTTATCTCGCAGACAGAAGCAAGAAGGACTGAAGCACCCCCGAGATCGCAAACTTTTTGACGCAGCAAAATGGTCTTACCTGTCAGTCACACTTTCAGCCAGTCTGCGTTACTGCTGGTGTCGACTTATGACTAGGGTTGCCAACAGATTCCACAATCCCGCGACACTTTGAGATGGGTTTTTAAAATTGCCCGTCTCATGAACAGGCCCTGTGAAAATCAGAATTTCACAGGCAGTGCATAAATACCACGATTTTTACAATATTCTTAAGAAAAAAATTATTTCATAATTATTTGTATTTTATACATTTTTTTTTAAATCACATTAATTAAACTGTACAGCTCTGCCATGTGCTTGCGTGTAATATTCGCCATGCACACAGTGCTGTGCATTAGATATATTATATATATATATATATATAGATATATATATATATATATATATGCGTTATATCATGTCACTCTATGCAATCTAAGTCTCTGAAAAGTCTAAAAATCTGTCAGCAGCAGATCACGTAAAGCAGTATCCAGCATTTAGATTCACATAAAAGAGAAAGGCAGAAATCCAGAGCAGTACTGCAATTGCTTTACTTGAAAAGGAACAAAAAAAGGTGACCTCCATATTCAAAAGTCCACTTAATAAATTTTGACCTGACAGAGGCGTTTGTTTGCACAAATATCCCTTTTGAAAAATTGGACAACCAAAAGTTACGGAAATTCTTCAGTTTAGCAAATTGTGGAGTGATTCCTTCATCAGCCCAGCTGAGACATGAATACTTACCAAAAGTTGCCGAGTATCACAAGCAGAAGATCAGTATGGTTACACATTTTATTTGTTTTGCAAGACCTAAATGGTGAATATGCACCTGACGTACTAGAACTGAGCTGTCCTTGCAGATGCACTTTACCTACAGGCTGGTAATTACAACACCATTTCATAAGCTATTGTAAAGTGCTTGAGTAACTTTGATGTTGATTTTGATGTCAGTGCATTTATCTTATATTTGTATTTATATTTGCTGTTTTAAAAAATAATAATAATCTGTACTCGTAATTTATTTTATATTTCTGTGCACATTCTGTGAAATACGATACTTTACCTGTGACAATGCCATGAATTTTAAAGAAAATTTCCACCATTTTCACAGGGCCTTAATCATGAACAAAGCGAACGTGTAAATTGGCTCATATACATTAATTGGCTCATATATATTAATTGGCTCATATATAAACAAGTAAAACTGATCGGTGGTTGTCCATACTGCCTCCGATCAGACATATTGAACGTTATTGATGTGATGGGGAAAGTAATTGCATACAGAAAATAAATAGCAACACTAACTTATCAGTGACTCAATTATATAAAAAAAAGAATAACAATAATACAAATAAAAATACTTTGTATTAATTATTATTGTTATTATTATACAAGTGGTTGCTGCGCATGGTAGCCTATGTAAGCACCAATATTCATTTTAATGTTTCATTTGTTACTCACTCTCCATTATAACTTTGAAATCCAACCTTTTTTTCCTTTTTGAGAAAAAAGGGGAAAATTAGTGTTTCAGTATAATATTTCAAATACTATCTTCTGTGTACTTTTTCAGTAGACAAACACTTATGTATTGATACATTTTAAAGATGTCAGACATTTCCAAGAGAAATAAATACAATATTATCAAGGTAGTAATACACACAAAAAACTATAAAAATATACAAAATTATAAAAATAAATACCTTAACACTGTGGGATCCACGTAAGCCCAAGGCATACCCATTCAATTGTTTCAGAAGTTCTCCGGCACTACAGCTGCACTGTATTTTCAATGCTATAAGAACAGAGAAAAAGGACTGGAGCAACATGTTACCATATAAAGGTTTATGATAAATGTGCGCACTTTAGTTTACCACGCTTTTCCTGTGTATAATGTGCATTTACCATAGATAACGGCATATTTACCATACTTCTTTCTTGTTGACCATGTTATGTTTTTGTGTTTAATGCACTGCAACTTTTCCAGTTGTTGTACGTATTATCAAGTAGTCTGGCTTTTCTGAGTTTGCAAGATTCATCAGACGTCCTGACAACTGCATGAATAATGTCAAGAGCAGAATCATTTGATTAAAAAAATCAGTCCGAGGGATATAGAAACAGACTTTTCTACATCACCAATTTTCTTGCACAGCTTAAAACCAAACCCTGAAAGCATGTCTGGCTCGTTTCACAGACCCCATTCAGCACTCATCTTGTATTAGTGATGGACTGCATAGAGAGGGCTTGTCTGGGATCAGGAAGCACAGGCTATAACCAAAGACCTTAGCTTAGGTACTTCAGAATCATGCTGCTATATCACTTTTTGGGATATCTGCACCTTTAAAATTACACATACAGCTGTGCCCAAAAGTTTAGTATCACCCTGTTGAATGTGCATGTTTAGAATTTTTTAAAATGTGATTCACTGCCAAAAGATTGCATCATTCGAAAGCATTATAAAACCCATTCAGACAGTTGAACAGAAAAGCAATACTGGTGAGCATGGCTTCCAGAGTTCCTATAACTTATTTTAAGGTAACTCAGAACTATTGTGCATCGCAAGGAAAGACAAACTGGTCTCGTTATCAGTGCTGCTTTGCAAGCAGTGCCATTTACTGGATGCTTGATACCGCGCATTTCTTTTTAATGTCTTGTCTTTGGGGCTACATAGTTTTAGATGCTTATTGACAAAAAAATATATATAATTAAAGACTAAATGCTGTGCTAGCTTCTTGTTACCCAGTGCCTGTAAGTTTACGTGCAACTGTAATACAACTGAATGTCTTGTTTATTATGTGCTTTCAAATAGTTAAAAACAATGGTACATGATGGAAATAACAGAGTAGAAATAAATTTAATTCTATCAATGTTTCTAACATGGGCATTGTGCTGCATCCGACAATTGCAACGACTCTGGTGATGGCGGCATCCAGGACATTGTGTTTGTCTTGTTTGTTATGTCCCATTTTAATGTTCTGAGGAATGTGAGGGTAAGGGGCACACCATAGGGTGTGTACGTGTGGGCGTGTAATGGGCAGGTCCCCTGGAGGTTATAAGTGGGGGGGGATAGCCGAAAGCGGGAGAATGTGTGTGGATACTTATGGAGTGAGTCGACTGTAAGAGATGGAGTGAAAGATTAAGAGAGTGTCTGGCTATGAAGCAGTGTGTGAACCTCAAGGGAGTCTGCAGTGTGAAAGAAAGAGAGAAAAGCTGGTTTATTATTTTGGCATGAACCCCGGCCCAAACGGGGATTCATTGTTGTTTGTTTTATTGAGAAAGAATAAAAGCAGAGTAAAATTCCATCTGGTCTCCCCTGAGTCTGCCTCACTTCCATAGCACAGAATGCTACAGTATGAATAGTTGACAAATAGTGTTTTCTATTCTAAGATTTATTCAACATTGCGGATGTAGATGTTTTCAGGAACAATGCACCTTGGTTAATGAATATGAATCTATATTCATGTAAGATATGAAAACGTATTTTAATAAGCCAACATGGGGGCATGCATTTTAGTTACATTTTGTAAATGTTTAAACCTTAGGCATTGACCTACAGCTATGGCCACAAGTTTTGCATCCCGTTATAGAATTAACGCATTTTCCTTCATAAAGTTGAATCAAACCTGCTGAATAATGTTACGTTAACATATTGAATTGCATACCACTTTATAGTTTTCTATACACTTTACAAAAAACTGAAAATGTAAAAATTAAATATTGTGCTAATATTATGGCTTCTGATAGACTTTTGCAATATAATTTTGTAGTTTATTTGATTACATGATGTTAAATAAAATACCTAAATTATGTTCATACAGTTTTTCTAGGTGATGCAAAACTTTTGACCATAACTGTACATGTATATAGTGATCTGCAAAGATTCATAAAAAAAAGATATATACAGTGGCTTGCAAAAGTATTCAGACCCCTGACCAATTCACTCATATTATCGAATTACAAATGTTCATTCTGTTTGATATTTTTTTTTTAAACACTGAAACTCAGAATCAATTATTGTAAGGTGACATTGGTTTTATGTTGGGAAATATTTGTAAGAAAAATAAAAAACTGAAATATCTTGCTTGCATAAGTATTCAACCCCTGTGCTGTGGAAGCTCCCAGTTTGTACCGATGAAAGAAACTGTCCTAACGAGGACACAATGACCTTACCATTGACCTCCACCTGTGAACCATTAAAGTTGCTGTTACATTTTCTGGATAAAAACCCTACTGTTGGGATCATTGGTAAGGCTGTAAATCTGAAGAAGACCAAAGAGCATTCTACAGAAGTTAGAGATAAAGTAATACAAATGCATAGATTAGGGAAAGGGTAAAAAATAATATCCAAGTGTTTGGATATCCCAGTGAGCACAGTCGGATTAATAATCAGTAAGTGGAAGCTGCATCACACCACCCAGGCACTGCCAAGAAAAAGCCGTCCCTCAAAACTCAGCGCTCAAACAAGAAGGAGACTTGAAGAAGCCACAGAGAGGCCAACAATCACTTTGAAGGAGCTACAGAGTTCAATGGTTGGGAGTGGAGTAATGGTGCTGAGCGAATGGTTTCTCTCAGTGTTTAATGAGTGAAGAGACCAGTAAATAAAAAGGTTGTAACAAACAAAAACACAGGAAACGGCACTCGTCACCAAAACAAAAGACAAACAAAACGGACTATACAGACAAACACGGTGAGCAGATATTTAACTTACAATTATCACAATTATTACCTCCATCTCCAATCCCGTTCTCCACTCACCGAACACACAACCCAGAGTGGGTGAAAACATGTAGCTTTTATGCAGCTGTACCGAGACTCTATTGCTAATCAATCACTGGAGTCGCGGTACAACTGCACATGAATTAATAGTGCAAGTCCCTGTGCTCACATATTGTTACGTTTTACTTGAATGTGAAGTGCTGTGCAATCCTCGTGCCTAAATACAAATACACATTTTTGCCACAGGGGGTTACAAGAAAGCCCATATGTCATAAAAAAGCACAAAACAACACGTTTATTGGGTGACCATTAGAACACAAGTTTATTACCCTAAAGAAAACTTAGCAGAACACTAATGGAAACAGACTTTCATTGGCAGCAGAGTGAATAGAATGTACTTTCAATGTAAGTATCTCCCAAAAATGTAACATCTAGCTGCATTGATCCACATGTATATTAAACTTTTTTAGACCAATTTAGTGTAAAAATCTATTTAAAATGAAAACTTTACGTGCCTAATTTTCATATTGAATTGTGTAAGTGATATTAGAAGTTTCTGAGCTTTGACAAAGTGGCTGTCGTGAGGGAGATTTACAACCAGAAATCATTGTATTTCTGTCACATACATGTATATTTATTTTAATTTGATTCATTTAAACATATTCTGCATGTGTCAGGACAACTTGATGGAAACACTTAAAAATTTTTGATTAATTGCATTTACATGTAAAAATATGTTTTGCCCATTATGCAAATACACTCCCTTTATTGCATTATTGTTTACTGTCTCTGTATAACAAAAGTATTTGCATACAAAAGTTTATTGTAAAAATGATAAATGGCATTGTGACAGAGAGCGAATGAATTAGAATCAATAATTTCCCTCTCAACCTGCACTAGAAGCACACACTGTCCAGAGATGTGTCTGTGTCTGTGTTGTGGCTGTATTTTGTAATTATTATTTCGGGACAGCAACCTCTTATTTTGACACTGGCAATACCCATTGTTGGGTAGAGACAGCTTTATCATTTTAACCAGTCAAGGAGACTACTCTATTCACGAATAGTAAATTAAAGAACTTGAACAGGGAACTCTGTGTCTGTCCTTATCTGGAGCACCTGCATCATCCCTTCACTACGCACTACAACACACACGTTCACAGGAATACAATAAACACAATGACAATGTTGTGGTGCAATATTGGTTATATTGTATCAGTGTCAGGGTGCTACAATATCAGAGCCACTGTAGAAAGTATGTTCAAAACAGTGGCACTGGAACAATTTTTAAAGTGGGAGTGCTAAAAGCCAGACCTGTATATGATGGAAGCCATGCAAAGCCAAGGGACTGCTTCCGCACCCCCAGCACCCCTAGTTCCAGTGCCACTGGTTCAAAATGAAACGTGTTGCCTTTGCTGGTGATTCATTGGTTTGAAATGTTGTTTTCAGGCTCTTTATTTTACTTTTTGTAAGTGCAAACAACAGACAGTAACTATACAACTGTTAACTAACAGCAGTCTATCACACAACAACAAACACATCATGCACAACTAGTAACAATGAGTTCTACAGTAGTGGAGGACCTGCCTGAAATACACTGTTGCGTTCGAGTAGCTCTGAGCTTCTATTGTACGTCTTTGACGAAGGTCATCTGCTACTGGTTTTGGTAACATTCGTAATAACAACAACATTTATTGACGAGCACATATTGAAAGAGAAGATCACATATCCTAAACAAATATGGTTGCACTATGCATATATGGTTGCGCTAGGCAATGATTTAACATTAAGGAGTGGGTCACTTCCAATGTAACTGTCTTCATTTTTTTTGTGGCTTTACCCTTCCTTTGTTTTTGTTCTTTTTTTTTGCTAAGTCTGTGTTAAGGCTTTTTCGCCTGAGTTCTGGAGCTGCTCTTCATTTCTAGTTGCCTGCCTTGGATAAATGTACCATAGGCTAGATCAGTCAAAGGGTCTTAACAGAAGTAAGAGAACTGAAGAGAAGCAACAGTTTTATAACAAACTGAATAAACCAATGCTTCTGCTTTCAGAATCTAAAACACTTCCATGTAGGACAAGCATTACTTGTTTACCAATGGTGTCACAAAATGCCCTCCATGTTTCATAAATCTGTCACTGCAGATTTGAAATGTGTATTGGGCCATTATGTAAAAATCTGAAAGACACTTACAGGACAGTACAGCACAACATGCTGTGCTGCTGGAACACCCTCTAGTGGTCTATAAATAGCAGTGCTTCACCTTTATAAAGCACTACAACCCAGCTATATTTATTAAATATTCTGGACAGGCAACACTATTTTCTTTACACTTTCCAAATGCCATCACATTTTAAACATGGCTAATGTGCAACATAAATGTATGGTTCAGCTGTTTAAAATGATATGCAGTCCTGTAATACAGCTTAGGCTATAGCTAATTAGTTATACAGTAGATTACCATGTGAATATGATACTATGATTTGGCTATTTTTAGCTGATAAGCTGTATTAATAAGTAAATAACATCTGATGAGTAGCTGGTAATACCTATACACTGGGGTGATAAAGTGATTAAGAATAAGGATCCTGTTGGAGCTAATCTGTGGACCATTAGCTGCAGTGATAATAGCAGTGTTCTGCAGCTATATTTTGAATACATGGGAGATAAAAGACAAGCTGTTTAATAGCTTACTGTATAGCAAACAAAACAAAATTTCCAACAAAAGCGTCACTGCAGTCTTTTGACAGCGCTGCTCTCTTATGCTGTGCTTGTACGTACTTGACTTTTTTTTTTTTTTTCCTGAAAGGCCTCTGCGATACTATCAACCAATTGAATATCTGCATTGTCTCTGCTGTAGCCCAATCATAAGTTAGCTGGGTGGGACGTAAACTGTGTCTGTTTCAGTTGCAGGTAATGACAATAAGTTTAATCAATAGGAGAGTCAAATTTTTTTCAGCTGGCCAATCATAAGCAAGCAGAAGCCGGTCAAGAAAATTAAAAGCAATTGAGTAGCCAATGGGAAAGTGACAGATCTGAAAGCTGTCCAATCATTCGTGAGCAGAGGCGGGGTGTTAATATGTCAGATAAGCACTGAATTGAGGGTGAATTGAATTCAGGGAACTAGAGTTATGGTAATAACCTAACGTTCCCTTTCAACCTGAATGACAACCATTACTGAATGGGAAAGCTGTACCAAAGATGTCGTGGCTCCAGATTACCGAAAGTACAGCCCCACCGCGATAGCATCAGAGCCCACATGACGCCTAAGGGCATGCCACCTGCAAAAACCCACAAATGTCTGACTACCTATCCATGTAGCAGCATTGCATAACTCATCTAAGGAGGAGCCATGAAGGAAAACCCACGAAGTTGCCTGACCCCTGGTAGAATGGGTCATAATGTCCCCCGGTAACAGGGAGACCATCTGTTCATATGCCAAGCGTATCGCATCTGTCACCCACTCCGCTAGACATTGCTTAGATAGGGCCTCACCTCTACAGCGGGATCCATAGCAAACAAACAGCTGGTTGCACTGTCTCCAGGATGCCGTCCTAGCCAAATAACAGCACAGAGCCCGAATTGGGCATAGCATGTGTTGTCTACGGTCCTCCACTGATTTGTGCGGGGGAGGTCTGAAAGTTTCCAAAACCATTGATTGGTTAATATGGAATGAGGCTACCACCTTTGGCAAAAAGGATGGATTTGTTCTTAATGTTACCCGCGAGTTACTTCCATTGAAAGCCATACATGTGTTATCGATGAACAGCACATGAAGCTCACTTACTCGTCTGGCAGACGTAATGGCTATTAAAAATGCCACTTTCAATGAAACAGGGCGCAGTTCTGCTGAAGCCATGGGCTCAAATGGGGGACCCATAAGGGCCCGCAGTGCCAGTTCTAGATTCCACTTGGGGACCATACTTTTCAAGGAAGGACGAATCCTCCGAGCCCCTTTAAGAAATTGCACTGCCAGGAAATGTGCCCCAGGGGACATCGATTTTGTCATGGCACATTGATATTGCTGCCAGGTATACCTTCAAAGTGGATGTTGATTTTCCTGCATCAAACAAGTGTTGTAAGAAGGTTAATATCATCTCAATCAGACAAGTCACCAGATCGTGACTTTTGGCACCAGTCTTGGAAAACTTTCCATTTATATGAGTACTGGGCTCTAGTGCTCGGCTCCCTAGCAGACTGTAGTGTCTCTACTACTGAATCTGGCAAATCTCCGTTCAACGACCAGACCCAGAGTTGGAGCTGGGCTGGGTTCAGGTGCCATAATAGCCCCTCCATGTGGCTCAGGAGGTCCTTGCGCAGCGGGAGCTGCCACGGCTGATCCGACAACATGTCGGAGAGGAGAGCAAATCAGGGTGTCTCGGACATCTGGGTGCCACCGCCAAAACCTGTGCTCTCTCCACCCTGATCCTCTTTAGTGCCAGGGGTAATAATGGTAGCGGAGGGAATGCATACAATAGCCTCTGTGACCAGGGGTGAGCTAGCGCGTCTACTTCCAGGGGTCCCCCGTCTCTCTCCATGGAGAACCATAGGGGGCAATGAAAGAACTCGGCTGTGGCAAAGAGGTCGACTTGTGCCGGTTGAAACCTCTCCCAAATCTTTTTCACCACTTGTGGATGCACCCTCCACTCCGAGCTGTCTGGAGCTCTTCTGGAGAGGAGGTCTGCTGCCTTGTTGTCCACATTGGGGAGGTGAACTGCCCTGATGGAACGCAAGTTTCTGTGCGTCTAGGACAGGAGTCTGTGCGCTGCGTTGTGAAGGCCTGACGAGTGCAGGCCGCCTTGGTGGTTTATGTAGGCTACCACTGTAGTATTGTCCGTCCAGACCAGCACATGTTTGTGCGTTAACTGCTGGTGACAATGAGATAACGCCAGGTTCACTGTTGCAGCTCTTGGGCATTTATATGTGCTTGCTGCCAATGTCCCTTCCACTAATCTCTTATTCCTCTCCAATTCCGGACCGCTCCCCAGCCCAGGCTGGATGCGTCTGTAGTGATCACTTCCCTTCTGTGAGGGGATCCGAGGGGAGACCCGAGGCTTAGATTGCCAGGACGGAGCCACCACTCCAGTATCTTCCAGCATTGTATGGACATTCGCACCAGCCGGTACCAATCTCGGACTAGGTGCACTTTGAGCGTATTTACCCAGGCTTGAAGTGGGAGCATTCTCAGCAGCCCTAGTGGAAGGATTCTCAAGGTGGCTGCCATCAGCCCCAACAACCTTTGATATACCTTGACCTGTAGGAGAGTGTCCTCTCTGAATAGGAAGTGTGGCCTCCAATGACCGAATCCTGTCTTCCGACAGTGAGGCAAGTATGCTCACAGAGTTCAGGAACACTGTGGTCTGAGACTGTACGAAGTTGCTCTTCTGTTGATGTACTGAGAGCCTTAACTTCGTCTCATGATCTATGACCTGTTTTATGTGCACCTCTGCGCATGCTTTTGAACGTGCTCAAACTGTCCAATCATATCCAAACTATCCAATCATCTTGAAAGGTGAAGCGCAGATATTTTCTGTGAGCGGGACGGATCGGGATATGAAAGTGGGTGTCTTGCAGGTCGATCGATGTGAACCAGTCGCCCGGTTGGATGGACTGGTTGATACGCTGTGCTGTCAACATGTTGAACTTCCTCTGTTTGAGGACCCTGAGGTCCATAATTGATGTGAAACCACCGTCCCTTTTTGGCACCAGGAAATACCTGGAGTAAAAGCCGCTGAGGGCATCGCTTGGGCTTACCAAGCGTACAGTGTTCTTCCTTTGAAGATTGGCCATCTCCTGTTGAAGGAGTATCACCCTTGCTGGTTCAACGGTGGTGAGGAGCAGACCCTTGAAGGGTGGCGGGCCTATGTGGAATTGTAAAGCGTATCCATGTCTCATTGTTGATAGCACCCAGGAGTCCTGGGTGCAGCCTTGCCATGGGTCGTTGCCGTTGGTCAGTCTGGTTGTGGGGGTGGTGGCAGCCTGGGTCCCTCAGGGGCGGTCTCTATTGGGCTTGGGAGGGGGCGGGTCTTTCTTATGCCCCGGCCTCAGTCTCCAGCCAGAGAACAGGTTACCCCTGGCCTGCGGTGTTCCCCTGCAACTGGCTCTGCCTCTGCCTGCTTGTCTACTCTGGGGCGGAGGGCGATGTTCAGACCGTTTCACCCCAGCAGGCTGTGAATGCCACCATGGGCATTGAAGGTAAGCCGGAAGGCGAGAAAACTTGGAGGTGACCTCCGTGGCCATGTGGGACCTCTCAAGGCTCACATCAATGGTCATTCCAAAAGTCTGCCCCGATGTAATAGGCGCGTCCAGTAGCTCCACCTTCTCGGTCTCCACGATCTTGGCTTGTGTCAGCCACAAATGCCGATGGGCAGCCTCCATCGCTGCTAGCCACCTCCCTGATGCCTGACCTAACTCCTCCATTAGTTCGTTCATTGCCTTAGCTACAGCCTGGAGCTCCCCCATGTCAGTTTTTGTAGCTCTTTCCTGCAGCCTCTCTGCCAACTGGTTCTGGCAGAGCACTAGTATGGCCATGGCATTTGCTGCTCAGACCGACAGCACTGCCGATGCGTAAGCTTTTTTTGAGCATTGCATCCGTTGTCCTGCAAGGCTTGAATGGACAGGTTGGGTCTTTATCCCCCTTGGTGAAGGTGGAACCTTGTGCCAAAACCATGACCGTGTCCCCGATAGGCCCACTTCTTCGGCTCCTGCAGTATGAAGCAGAGACTCTTCTGTTCTGGAAGCTGAGGGTGCAGACGCGGGGTTGCTCCAGGAGGAGCGCACCAAATCCAGGAAGTCCTAGTATAAAGGGAGGGCATGCTGTGGGTCCCATTTCTGTTGGTGGAAGTGGTTCCCCTTTAGTCTCTTGTTCTGCCGGCCAGGGAACGTCTGTGGAGACACGTGTGGCAAGGGCAGTAAGGAGTCCTCCACCGTAGCCTGCCGATGGATGTGGCTGGGTCCGAGACGTCCGATCTGGACCTCTTCTAAGTAAAGGTAGTGCTTTTCTGAAAAGACCTCTAAAAATACCTCCAATACCGGCCCCATACATTACAGGGGCCCCGCCAAATCCAGGCAATCCATTTCCGGCTTGTTTTTTGTAGTAGATTATATAAGGATTAGAAACACCATAAGGTCTCATGGCATTCATATTTCTTTTTTCAATTATGTATAAAAATGTTGTTTAACAGGGTGAAAATGCAACTTAACTATAACCTTCCCAAAGCAAAATGGCACCAATGTGTTTTGATCAGACTTAAAATTTGTATAGTTGTAGTATCAAAACTGGTCTTACTGATAGGCACATAATGAGGTCTATAAGTTATTGTAACTATATTGGTCTTTGTTTTTTTAATAGGGACGCCTTAGAAGAGGAACATAGCTATCTCCAACAGCCTGATGTGAAATGATATCAGTGTATACATACAAGGTATAAAACCCTACTCTGATGTCTGCGGGGTGGAGAGCCTTCTTATGGGGCCTTTGTATTTCAGGGTCATAAAAACCCAAGATCTATATAAGTATATACAGTATATACCAAAAGAAAAGGATTCTACAAGCATCGGTCAGTTTCGTCCTATTTCCCTATTAAACCTAGAAGGCAAGATTTTCTTCAGCATTATTGCTCAGAGATTGTCAACCTACCTATTAACCTCTTACGCGGGCGGGACATGGTACAGCAATTACATATTATATTTCAAAAATCATCTGTAATATTATTATAAAAGCAAAACAGCAAAAAAACTGACTCAATATCAGAAACGTTGTTTTCCTACCTTCAAACAGCGAAGGAATTTTTCAAATTCGCCATTTCACCGCTGAGATATTCCCTTCGCAATGTACCTCACAGTTCAAAAACTCAGATCAACTAGCTGTGCGTTTCGTTGCTCTGGCCTTACATCTATCTGTTGTTGGTGAAATCTCGATGATCACATTGTACGGGAGGTCACAAGCTATCCAATCATACCTTGACTTTGTTTGTAGCCTAATCCATTGAAGAGTAATCGATCTACATCTCTAAACGACACATATTTGCAAATGAGAGCGCAGTATTACACGCTTAGGACCAAGGTTTCTTACCGTTTTCTGATCATTTTTCAATTTGTAAAATTTATAAAATCGAATGAAATGGCAAGCAGTGTTCCAAAGCATCCCAAAAGAAGTTGATTCAGTCTTTTTGAAGTTTTGGAGGAGATGGATAATAGTGAAAGTTACGACGAAAATGACTTTCTGGGTTGGAGAGCGCTGATTCAGCATCTGTGAAGAAGCATTTGAAGATGGGTTGGAGCCTCTTCAGGACTTGTAAGTATAATGGATCCACACTACATTTATTTTTATTATTATTATTATTATATTATTATTATTATTATTATTATTATTATTATTATTATTATTATTATTATTATTATGCGTAATTTTCAATATGCATTTTTACTGTAAATGTTATTAGAAAATGCAACGATTTGACTCTCAAGGGGCACATAAAAATAATTTATTTTTAAATAATTTTTATTGCATAGTAGAGAGGAACACCATGTCTCATCTGTGCTGTGCTGCTGTATACGGTCCCTGATCTTTACGATGCAATACAAGTTGCAAGAAGTAATTGTTGCTTCCTGGCCATCTTTATTATTTTCTCATTGATGTTCATTGATTTAGATTATTGCATGGGAGTGTTTAGCAAACTTTTTTATATTTCCATGATTACAAGGAGTGATGTTACTCACCTAGAGACAGTGTAGGTTTCTTAGCCTTTCAAGATAAGCTGTCTGCCTGCTCCAACAATCAATCATTCAGTTCCTTTGTTTGCCACATGTCAATCAAAGTAAAGATGAAAGGAACTGAGGTGTTTTCAGTCTGGCAGCCTGATTTAGAGCAGCAAAGGTGTCTGCAATCTCATTATTATTATTATTATTATTATTATTATTATTATTATTTAGACATTTAGCAGATGTCTTTATCCAATAATCAACATATGTTCACCTGTCAGTAGTGCTTGAATGAGTGTAACCACTTTATTTTGAAAAAAAAAATCTCCTCATTATTTTGCTTCTTGACATTCACATACTTTCAAGCAAGTGAGTAACAAAAATACAGTCAGGTACTGAAAATTCAAAGCTACAAAAAAATCTCAATAGCAACATTCTCCTGCACAGTTATGTGAGAGCAATGTGCCTGACAGTTGTGGCATATGAACTGAGAGTATTTGTCATGCATACTCATCATGGATACATTTCGGGCACCCCAAAGCTCTCCAAAAAGGCCACCTTTTGAATGAAATATTGGACAAATAAGTAAAAAAGAGGATTACAAAATCTAATTTATGTGGCAATGTATAGCATGTGAGTTGCCAGAAGGTAACATCCCTTTTAGATCTTGCTCAAGAAACTAGTGTATGACTGGCTATAAAGATTTACACAATATTAATTTTTGGAGAGGTTTGGAGAGGTTTGGGGACCCTTGGGCCAAGCTTTATAAAAACTCATGTATATCAAATCTGAATTTTAGTCTTAATGGCCAGGGGGTTACCTTGAATTCAAGCCCTGAAACATGCCTGTGCTGTCTACACTTTGGAAGATAATGTGATTTATTTAAGGCCATAGCCCTCCAGGCGGAAATTGCCTGTGGGAGGCTGGCGGTTTAACAGGTTAAAAAACTGCTTCATTGACACTTCAGTACAAAAAGCAGGCATTCCAGGTTTCCCAGGATGCTTAGATCACATCAGCATAATCTGGCAAGAAATTCAATCAGCAAAAAAGGAGAGGAAGGAGCTCCATGTGACATTCCCGGATTTGGCTAATGCATATGGTCCAGTGCCACGTGAACTTCTTTGGGCAGCATTTGATTTTTTCAGCGTACCGATGGTAAAAACAAATTTAGTGAAAGCCTACTTTGGATATTTGCAATTTAGTTTTTCAACTTCAGAATTCAGCACTACATGGCAATGCCTAGAATTTGGAATAATGGCAGGATGTACCATTTCTCTACTGGCTTTTACCATGGCAATTTAAGTAATTACAAGGGCATCAAAATGGGTAGTGGGAGCAGAGCGCTTGGGTTCTGGAATGCGACTACCACCAATTCGAGCATACATGGATGACATGACAACAATGACTACAACAGTAGCCTGCACTAATCGGTTATAGGGCAAATTAACCTATAACATTGAATGGGCACGAATGCAATTCAAGCCCACTAAATAAAGGAGCATCTCTATAATTAAAGGTAAAGTAGTAGATAAAAGGCTCTACATTAATGGTGAGGCAATACCAACAGTGTACGAGAAGCCAGTGAAAAGTCTAGGGAGATGGTACGATGGGGATCTAAAGGACACAGTCGTGTGGGAGAAGTTAGACAACAAGCAGTGAGAGCATAGACAGCAGCGCTTTACCAGGCAAACTGAAAGTCTGGTGCTTTCAGTTTGGTCTACTGCCAAGACTGCTGTGGCCACTGACTGTTTACAAGGTTTCATTGACAACAGTTGAGAAGCTGGAAGTTTTAATCAGTTCATACGTCAGGAAATAACTTTTTTATAAACACACTTTTCTTATACCAATGCAGTTTTGGTAAGCGATCAGTTTGTTTGAAAACCAGCCTTTAATCACTGATAATAGGTGCACAGGCGACGATTCTGTGAATGCTGCGGGGCTCAAGCACCAAAGGCAGAAAATAAGGTTCTGCACAGTGCAAATAAATCACCTGCTCTGTCAAATGCTTCACAAGCAAAACTGTTATTACAGCGTTTAAAAATAGAACATCTATTTATAGGAAAGAGCTGCGTTTCCCTTGTTTTTCTTTTGTGTTCGTTTTGATCTCACTAGTATCTATAGTAGCTACAGTGTCCGTCAGTTCTGCAAGATTCTCCTGTACTTGCTGATGTGGTTTTCACCCACTGCTAATTAAAAAAAATAGCCATCTAGCTATTTCATCCCGAGGGCTCAACCTGCGTCATGCCTACAGTAGATGCATGTAACAAGATTCAGACTGCCGTGCTTGATCATATATCTGGAGATGATATTCATCTTATGGACTGTGGTTTTAACTTCCAGAGAAATGTGGTGACAAAAATGAATGCCTACAAGGCTGACTGCAGTTGTACAGCTGGACTGGAAACTACCATACGAGTCAAAATAGGCTGCAAACTGAACAGAACATTGACATTGCCACTGGTCTCATCAATGGGGCAATAGGGAAGCTTTAAGCTGTTTAATACTATCTGGAAAACACAAGTATGGTCAAAACCATAACCATCTCATTTAACAATGGAGTCGCCCATACCTTTGAACGTTTACGCACAAAGTTTGAAATCATGGATTCAATACATTGTTTAGAGAGCACTTCCCAGTCATTGGTGCTCATTCAATCACCATTCACAAATGCCAGGGTAAGACTCTAAAAACAGTTAGGATGGATCTTGGTAACTCCATTTCCTCCAAAGGACAAAGTTTCGTTGCACTTTCCAGAGTTACATCCTTAAGCAGTGTCCACCTTATCAACTTTTTGACCTCAAACTGCAGTTGCAGAGTACAATAGGCTCAGAGGGATTTATTGCCCTAAGTTGATAAACTTGAAGGAGACCAACATACACAAGGGACACAAGGTAAAAAATCAAGTGCATTTCATTCACCTAGTCATCACTAATTTTCAGGAACAGCAAAAGCCTCAATCTTCTAAGAGAACACTTGCAGTTACATATCCATTCAGAGGCTTGAGCAACCCAAATTTCACCTCATGCTATGCAAATGCCACATTGCAGTTCCTTCTTCACTTGCAGCCTCTGAAGGATCCATTAAAACACAGTCAACAAGAAGGAGCTTTGGTTACCACTATGATCACTTGCCATCCACTGCATCTCTAACTACTGGGGATATTTGTCAAGGAGAACCCTTCAGTAGAGGTGAGCAGCAAGATCTTGCAGTTTCTTACCAAATTGTTTGAAATTTCTCCTGAAGTATCTCGCATGGTTTCATTCACATTAAGTTAACTTATTCAGTCAACAGGAAGAATGATTGCAGTGCAAACCAGACAGTATCGTTACAAAGCGACACAATTCCAAGTTTACTGCTGTGCAGAAGAGCAAAATTACTGTGGACAACAGGAATGACCAGTTATCTTCCATTATCATACACCAAGGACAGAGTGTTACTTCAGGACACTATGTATCTGTTCTTGCTGTGGGTACTAATGGAAAATAGGGGCATGCAAATGATAAGTCAAACCATGGCCAACAAATGCAAAGAACATGAACATGGCCTTTTATCAAGAGAGTGAATGCTTTACAAATGCCTTACATTGGCCTAACTTCATAATACCTGTATAACAAGGAGAATAATGGGTTTTTTCAGCATTAACATGTCTTAGTATACTACCCTTTAGCATAGCAGAAACAGGAAAATAAACAAAGACAGAGGTGGAGTTTGGTGGAGCTGAGCGAATGGTCTCACTCAGCATTTAATGAATGAACAGACAGACAGAAAATAAACGGTGGTAACAAACAAAAACACAGGACATGGCACTGGTAGCCAAAATAAACAGACAAACAAAACGGACTATCACTAAACAAAACACGGTGAGCTTCTTTAACGATTATTATTTTATTATTTATTCTTATTACTTCCGTCTCCAATCCCGTTCTCCACTCACTGAACACACAACATATAACAGAAAATACACACTGGGGCGGGCACTTCGTCACATACCTCCCACCCCCCCCCGTGCAAAGCACACATGGCCTCAATGGCCACCTCCCCCTTAAAATCCCCAAAGTCTCGCTCAAAGTCCTGGGCCTAGAACAGGGACTTTAAGGGGGTTGATGGGTGGCAGTGTTGCCAGTAGCCAGACTGCTACTGGCCATGCTGTCAGCAGACGTGCTGACAGTGGGGCAAATATCTCCTCCCGCTGTACCACTGACTCCTTCAGCCGGGTCTCCAGACCTCCCCCAAGATCTCCTGCAGCAAAACTGCTGTGGGGGAAGGTGGTCTCCTGACCTCTTCCCCCTTTTTCATAGCAGGTTCCAGCATCCCCAGGCGATGCAGAGCGGCTGGCAGCCCCAGGCGATGCGGCGTGACAGGCAACCCCAGGCGATGCGATGCGACGCGACAGGCAACCCCAGGCGATGCCAGGCAGGCATCCTTGAGCGAAGCGAGGCAGGCATCCTTGGGCGAAGCAAGGAAGACATCCTTGGGCGAAGCGAAGCAGGCATCCTTGGGCGAAGCAAGACAGGCATTGTTGGGCAAAGCGAGGCAGGGAGTCAGGACAAACTGTGATGCGGGTGTTGGCCCTCTTCTCGGCCACTGCCGCCGGGTGGTTCTTCCCCGTGCTTCCCAAAGCAGCCTATGCAAGGGCTGCTGAGGACCGCCAGCATCCAGTCCTGGTCCTTCTGGTGCAGGGAGAGGTAGCTCCTGCTCCTCTCCCCCCTGATGGTGATGGAGGCAGAGGCAGCTCCAGCTCCTCTCCTTGTGATGGTGGGGGAAGTGATACCAGCAGGCATTCATCCTCTTCTGGTAGGGGAAGTGATACCAGCAGGTATTCAGCCTCTGCTGGTGGACAGGGACCCAGCAGGCATTCACCCTCTGCTGGTGGAGGAGGCAGAGGCAGCTCCTGCTGCTCTGCTCCTGGTGGTGGAGGTGGTGGAGGTGGAGGCAGCTCCTGCTGCTCTGCTCTTGCCGGTGGAGGTAGCAGAAGCGGAGGCAGCTCCTGCTGCTCTGCTCCTGCCAGTGGAGGTGGGAGCGGCATGTAGTCTTCTGGCGGCGGAGGTGGGAGCGGCGTGTAGTCTACCCTTGTTTCAGGGGACTGGTGTGGCTCTCCCTCTCTTGCAGGGGACTGGTGCGGCTCTCCCTCTCTTGCAGGGGACTGGTGCAGCTCTCCCTCTAGTTCTGGAGGCAAAACCAGTGGTGGATTCTCTGTCTTCCTCTTCCCCTTTCCCCTTCTCTGCCTCTTCTTCACCTTCCTCTCCCTCTTGGTAGGGACAGCGCACCATTGGGTGCCCCAACTCACCACAGGCAAGGCACTAGCCTTGGTCCTCTAGACCACCGAGGAGGTCCTCCAGATCCTGGCAGCCATCTCTCCAGCTCCAGACTTCCATTTCTTTATGCTCTTTTCCATTTCTCTGCTCTGACCGGCATCTAGGTGGCGCTGGTAATCCCACTCTCACACCATGTGTCACAAAGACGTCCGACCAGAAACAGGAAAATAAACAAAGACAGAGGTGGAGTTTGGTGGA
Organism: Polyodon spathula; assembly: GCF_017654505.1. Taxonomy (NCBI): domain Eukaryota; kingdom Metazoa; phylum Chordata; class Actinopteri; order Acipenseriformes; family Polyodontidae; genus Polyodon; species Polyodon spathula. The sequence continues at coordinate 19,416,796 of NC_054547.1, forward strand.
GCTGAGCGAATGGTCTCACATAGCATTTAATGAATGAACAGACTCTTTTTTCTGTCTGTCTATTTACTGTACACATTCTCGAATTGCTTTCCCTCACTTTATTTATTATTTGATCATGTAAAAAAAAAGTGGTATCTATAACAAAAACATTGTCAATGTAAAAAAACAAGTTAGAAAAATGTAACAGCCGTTTAAAGGGGTGATATCAAACACAAAAGTCCATTAGGAGAAGCAATTAGGCCAATCTTGTCAAGCATCAAGCAAATAGGCACAATTGGAAAGGTGCTGAGGTCCAAGGTTCACATAATTCTTGCTTCTAACTTGGAGCCTTTTTTTGATCACTTCACTCCACTTTATTGCTCCACTTGAAATGCTCTTTGTATGACTTGAAGTGACTGAGACACACACACACACGCACTGAGACACACTGAGGCACACACACACTGAGACACACATACACTGACAAACCATTTGTTTTAGAGTCTGATTAAAACGCTCCATCCATTGGCAGGTTGTAAACCAAGGTCCTGATGGGCTCTATGTTTAATAATTTATATACTTTTTTTAAATAATCAGACATGAAGCTGGTTCCTTGATCAGTTAGTATCTCTTTGGGAATCCCTACTCTCGTCATAATCTTTACTAACTCTGATGCAACGGCTATAGCACTAGTGGACCGCAATGGTACTACCTCTGGATACCTGGTTGCGTAGTCCACTATTACCAAAATATGCATGTACCCAGAGTCAGACTGGCTCAAAGGGCCCACTATGTCTATAGCAATATGTTCAAAGGAAATTCCTATTAGGGGCAGTGGGACTAATGGGGCAAGGGGGAACCTGCTCCGGCGCTACCTGTTGACACTCTGGACACTTACAACATACCTCAGAACTGTGGTATAAATTCCCACCCAATAAAATCGAGCCAATAGTCATTCCAAAGTCTTTACACTACCCAAATGGCCTGAACAGGGGGTATCGTGAGCCAACCACATGATATCAAGGCTTTGGAACGAGTAATTGCGTTACAAGCTGTCCTGTGTCTGAGGCTTGGACTATCCTATACGGTAGATGCCCGGTTTCACATAGTATGAAGGTACTAGTGGCCGACTGTCATCAATCACCTTCCCCTCGATAGAACGAACCTGCTCCCTCAGGTTGACGAGGGTGAGGTTATTTTTCTGCTCCTGCTCCAAGTCAATCTCTTGGTCTCAGAACTTCGAGATATTGAGCAGAGCTATAGAAACGTCATCACTGGGAACCTCGGTAACCCGGCCCTGCCAGTGACTCTGAATACCGATCTCTTTTCCCTTGCATTTAACAGACTTAGAGGACTCTTCCACCAGACCCCAACCTTGTCTCATTGAGATTCCCTCCGATTTATTCGTCTTTTGCTCCTTCCTTTATTTTTCTTGGGCAATAATGAAAGGGGAATGGATCGGCCTGCAGCGGGAAAATGTGACCAATTGCTTTCCCCGCTGCTCCAATGGTCTTACCTGAGGTAGGCCACACCTCTTTGGTGACAGTGCTATTAAAGTGCGGCTAGTCTCAACACAATACAACTGGATGTGGTAATCTTTTTGTTACTGCTACAGCTATGCAGGTGTGACGTTCCACAGTCAAATGCATTTTTGAGGTCGGGCATGCCTTGGTATCCCAATGGATACAGGAGATTGCCACAGTTCCTTGTGCCATCCAAGACAAAACTTCCAACAGAGCAGCTTTAATCAGTAATGCATGGGTTCTCCTAATAACAATTCACACATCAACAATTCAAGATACCGGTAGCAGGTTGAGAGGGAAGGATGCTTGCGCAACCTGCATGTCCGCTGCCTGCTGGGATACAGGGGGGGGACCTCTGTTCTGCCTCAGCCAGGGGCTGGCCTTGACCTCCATGAGTAGGGAGGAAGGCCACCCATTGGGTCTCTAGGTGTACGAGGTGCTCGATACAATAGGGTGGCATGGGTTAGTGGAACTCAGAAGGCCAGCAGGACAGAAGCCCTCAGTGCTGGGAAGGATGGCTTGGTGGCCAGGATGGGTGACGGACAGGTGGCAGGCCGGGTAAATAGTTGCGCCGGCCGAATGTTATAACCTCCTTCAGCCTGGTGCTCCGCCTGCCATTGGGCCTCCCCTTCTGCCGCCCTGGTGTCCTCCTCTCCTCTTCATCTCGCCACTGATCCTGCAGTGAGTTTCTTGAGTCTCACCGGGAAACAGGAGATTAAGCTCTACATTGGAGTCTCCCAACAAAATCAGGAGACTTGGCAGGTATGAGTATTCTGTTGGTCAGAAATTATATAATAGAATCTAACATTGCAAAAGTGCAGATTGAAAAACAGGAGCTTTTCTTTTTTGGAATTCCAATGTTTCTACTTGCGGTGACATATTCCTTGTTCTTGAGTCTTTACATCCCACTGTCAGGATGTGTGTGGTGAATTGCAGAAAGGGAATGTCCACACAAAGTTAAGAAAAAAAAGTGGTTTACTATTTTAAAAAGCCATCAGTCAAAATAATAAAGTCACTCCTGCTACCAACAATGGTATCAGGGGGTAAGAAAAAGACAACAGTCTCCAAACAAAAAATACATTCATGAATCCAGCCCAGCTGTGCCGCCTTGATCCCTCCATGCACAAAACCTCTGCTCTCAACACCAGGTTATGGTGTGGTGCTGTGCTGTGCAGGGGATAGTGTTATGGGTACTGTTGCTGGCTGTATAGCTGCAGCTCCCCTGTCAATACTCTGCAACGAAAACAAAACAAACACTGAGCATTCCGGTGCGTTATCAGTCAGCAACGTAAGGTCAATGCTCATGCGGCTGCACCCCTTTTTTGCAGCCAAACTTCACCCATAATCAACCCAGCACTCCTCCTTATCCAATCACTGTGTGGCCTCCAGCTGATCAGACTGTATTTGTTTAGCAGCATTACAGCCACGTACCCTCCCCAAGATATCTGACTTCCAGTTTCAACGCAACACAGAGTTTGACCATCTCGGAGATGGTGTAAAACCTTGCCAAACGTCCTTCATGGTCGGAAGGAAGACTTACAGCTTGGATTCCTTCTCTCTCCATCACACCTACACACCAGCGAGCAGCGAGACACAAAACATTTCCAGAGTTGCCAACTTGCTCTTTAAAACAAGGAAACTCCGTTTCCACGTCCCCTGTAAAGCTACATCCTTCATCAAATCCTAAACCATAACCAAAAATCAGGCTAAGGAGGTAACTGCATTGTGTTTGTCAACCTGTGCTTGTCGGTGACAGGTACCAATAGTATTCAAGCCAGGTAACTTAAACCTACCTCTTGCAGTCTGCGCAATAAGAGGTCTTTGGGTTAACTCCTCTCCAACTTACACCTCCAATTTTACCTCTCCAGGTGGGTTGGCAGTTGATCTGCCTTCCATTACAGGCTGAGAGATGTCAATGAAAGGTGAGTTTAAGCACCAAAGCCAAGCCTGTTAAAATGTTGTGTGACATGCATATGTCATTTGTTTTATTCTGTAATAAAATGTTGTTGCTGCCACCCATTTAGTAATTGTAGTTAAACCAAGGAGTAGCCACAATGGCAGCGATGGGCAGGTGGTAATTTGTAAGTTAAGCAAACATATCAGTCTATTTACCAGTGACGTAGCCACGGATGGGCCTGGGCGGGCCAGTTTGCACATGGGCCCACCTAAATCTGCGTCTATGTGAATGCCAAATTTAAGTACAATTATAAAAAAAAAAAATAATAATAATAATCATCATTTGTGTGCCCCGAAGGCGGGTGTTTAAGTTTAGGTCAAATAGGCTATTTTTTTAAAATGTGCAGGCTTTAGCCAATCAAATCAATGTAGTAATTGTGATGCAATTGTGATGGCCTCTTCAGCCAGGCCAGCCATATATTCCTCTTCGAGGCTTCCCTCGTTGTTGGGTTGAGACGTACGCAGGCTGCGTTGGCCTTCACCTTGGGGGTAGGTCTCACAATCAATAAACAGTGTGTTCTCCCCCATCTGTCCTGTAATATTTTAATTGTTTTTCTGTTTTTTAAAAAACTGTTTTGTATTACTATTGTGAAAGTCAATCACCTGCCGCGGCTTTGGCCCTGTCCCCGTGTTGTATCGTACGCGCTGCTCAAGTGTGACCACGCGGTCAGGGTAGACACCGTGCATAGCTGCCCCAGTGTTTTTTAATACTGCGGTATGTAAGACTCTAGCCGTGCTAGTTCGATACCACAATGCGTACAGTGCTCATTTACTCGATGTACCGATACAGACTAGCATGCCGGTGCTGCACGGTACAATGCAAGCGGTAGCCTGGTGCTCGATGCACATTATACCGGTGCTGCATGGTACACACAGTGAAGTAGTCAAGACCAAACGTACCGAGACCAAGACCAAGACCAAGACCAAGACCAATTGTACCAAGACCAAGAGCAAGACCAACCTTATAAACTAAATTAATTATTTCTTTTTTGAAAGCTATTTTTCTTTTAATAAACAAAATAAACACAACAAATGTAACAACTGAACAATTTGTTCTATTGACTTTTTCCAGTTGCAATCAATTCACTTGGGAATACACACCTTGAAAAGGTGTATAAAAACATTTACTGCAACAGGTGGCTGTGAGCTAGAAGCAGAAGCTGCACTTAGCTTCTGGAACTTCCTATACTCAGCATGAATAGAAGGATGTTTTTGCTTTAGATGCCTGGAAAACAAAAAATGAATATGGAATTATCTTAACAAATGTGGTCCTGTATTTACTGATCATTATCATGTCAGTAAAACCATTTGGGGCATTAACATTAATGACCTTCACAATTAACATTTTATTACAACAATTAATTTTTTTGGCTACAAACTTAAAATTATGTTCCAAACATGCTATATATATATATATATATATATATATTATATATATATATATATATATATATATATATATATATATATATATTGTTTTTTCATCTACTTGCAATCTACATAGAAACTGAAGTAATATTCAATGACTCATAGGCCTCACTGTTCTTCTCATTTTGTATTGCTCATATATGTATCTGCACTTCTAAAATGAATCTCAGCAAATCTTCTAATTATTATTATTATAAGCAATAAGCATGATATAGAATTAAGTTTAAGCTGCCATTGAGATGTAAACTTATGGAGTCCAGGAGATGTTGAAAGGGAAAACAAAAAAGTTGGCCGAATCTCCAGGGCTCCATATATAAAGTGTGATGGTAGCTCCTTTTGTAATAGTACAACATTTTTACACGTTTTGTTTTTTTTTACACCTTGTGTATCTTGATCTTTGATTTATATAACATAACACACAGACCTTTGTTGTAATAATAAATTACGTTTATTCATAAAACCATGAGCCTGTCACTAACTGTAAATGGTTTCGCTAGATAGAACAGCTATACACATGCAAAAAAATTGGCTTACCTTGAAAAATAAGCTCCCCGCACTTCTGTCACCTTTGTGTTACAAAGCTTGCACTTTGCCATCCATTTATTATGCCATTTCAGCTCATGTCCATTATGTCCCGCACCTGCCGGGAATTTTTCACCCGTCTAGCCAGAGGTGATGGGGAGCGGCTGCGGGTGGACAAAAATGCCTGTGCACAGGGGATCTCCCCGAAGGGGCTCTGTGATGCTGTCGGGAGGCGTGGCTGGGAGGGGCCTGCTGCGAGGTATGAGGAACGCCCCAGTGCGACTCTTTCCAAGCGATTAGTGAGTACGCGGGGCTGGAAAGCCATGCAGATGTCGGAGGAGCCCTTCAGTGCTGAGGTGGCGTGCTCGGGGCTTAAGCTCCGAGTGCACATGTTGTGCCTGTCCTCCTGTGGGTTATTGGTCTCACAGGCCTCACATGCATGGAAGCCAGCCCTGCCTGTCATATAGCAGAGTATACTGACCACCGTCTGCATCGAGCACAGTCTGCTTCGAGCACCGTGGGCACCACGTGCACCGAGTACCGTGCAACAATGGATACTGTGCGCACCACTTGCGCCGGACACCGCGTGCACTGAGCACCGTGTGTACCATGCAGCACAGGTATAATATGCACTGCGTGCACCAAACGCCGCGTGCACTGCTTGTACTGAGCACCATGTGCACCGAACACCGCGGGCACCGAGCACCAGGCTACAGCTTGCACAGAGTTTTGCATGCACTGCATGCACCGAGTACTGTGCAGCACCGCCGCGCTAGCCTGTATCGGTACAGTGAGTCTTGAGTACCGTGGTACCGAAGTAGCACGGGCAGAGTCGTATGCACCGCAATATTAAAAAACACTGGGGCAGCTTTGCACAGTGCCTACCCTGACCGCGTGGTCACACACCTGAGTAGTGCATAACGTACAACAGGAGGACAGGGCCAAAGCTGCGGCAGGCGATTGACTTTCACACACAGTAATACAAAACAGTTTTTTTAAAATACAAAAACAGTTAAAATATTACAGGACAGATGAGGGAGAGCACACTGTCTATTGATAGTGAAACCTACCCCCGAGGTGAAGGCCTGCATAAGTCTCAACCCAACAACGAGGGAAGCCTCGTGAGGAGTATACAGCTGGCCTGGCTGAAGCAGCCGCGCTGCGGCTAGTCCTCTGCACAAGCACAGGGACACGCAGCTACAATCAAAACAAGGCCCAACCTGCGACCTGCAGGCTGCTGGTGGGCTAACTTACAACAGGGATAAGGCAAGCCCCGTGGAGTAACAGTGCTCTCCGAAGCAAGAAATGGTGAAAAACACACAATTCCTAACAATAATACTTACCGTACTAAGACGGACAGACAGAGAGAAGCAGCCTGACATGCGGAGCGAGCAGGTGCTAATAGTTAGAAACAGAATAAAAAGGCTACGAATTTAAAACTACTTATTCCAGGAAAAACGGTGAAGGCCGGCTTACACAGTAGCAGTAGCTTACACAGCAATTTTTAGAAGAAAAAGGCTCAATGCAACACAGAGAGGTCTTACCGTACCAATCTTTTGAAGCGAAAAGAGAGCGAGTTTCCCCTGCGTGGCAGTTAAGTACCCTCGGAAGGCGGGACCAAGGGGGTCACCGAGGGGAGAGGGCCTATCGGCAGCTTTGATAGAAAGAGCTCAGTGACACCTACCATAGGTAGGTATGACTGTATCCCAAAACAATGTTTTGGTGGCCATCTTCGAATTGAAAGGGAATGGCTGTTTTAACTAGACACCTGACATAAAAATTAGTGTTGTTATGACAGTGACGTAAATCTTAAGTAAATAATTTTATTCTCTGTACCCCCAGTGTGTCTAGATTACATTGCACCCCACTTTCATGGATGCCCAATCTTTAGTTTTGTCAGGAGTGGGTCTTCAGTGTGCCCAGCACCCGAAAATGAAGGGGAAGTGGCTGTTTTAACTAGACACCTGGCATAAAAAGTAGTGTTACTATTACAGTGATGTAAATCTTAAGTAAGTAACTTTATTTTCTGTACCCCCAGTATGTCTACATTACATTGCGCCCCACTTTCTATGTGTATATAAACTATATTTTTGTGCTGAATACGGGACTTTTATATTGATACCTTGCCTGCGCTGAGCCGTTTTGAAAAACAGAAGTAATCATCTTATTGTTGTTTATTGTTGCTAGCTTCATGGAACTCTTATTGTTGCTAGCTTCACATTGCTTATAAAATTGATGGAAATTCCTTCATTAGCATGTCAACATGACTTTAAAAGTTTTATAAAACTCGAAAAATGTTGCTGAATGTGTCACTCAAGGCTGTTTTAAAAAAATCTATTTTTGTTTGCTTGTTTACATTTTTTTTGCAGCCAACGCAATACCTTTGTTTATCTGTACCCGAGAAAATGCAATGAGAACGAAAGCAGCCATATTCAGCTGGAAACGATGTATTCTCGGCACAGCTAAGATTTTAGTTTTGGTTTGAAGGCAGCAGGAGCTTAGCCTGATTTTTAATTTTTGCTTGTCAATTTTTGTTATGCAGGGCCAATTACAGAGTTAACAAGTTATTACAATACAACTAAGAGATTACAATACAGCTAAGAAAAAAGCAATACAGCTTTTTGTTTGGGGATTTTTTTAGTTTCTGTTTGCGCTTTTTTTGTCAAATGAAACTTTTTTGCAGTTATTGTGCACAGTGTGTTTGTTTCAGTAGGTTGTATGCATATGTGATTTGTATTTGTACTGTACACGTGCAAATATTGTTATAAACTGCAAAAAATGTTCACCTTGCTAAACTCGGCACCATACATTCTCAGTCTTGGCTACTTTGCTCTGCTCGAACCCTGGGGAGATATTTGATATATTCAGAGTTTTAACTGGTTTAAATCATGCTTGTAATGTAAACTATTTTCTGTGACGTCAGACCTTTGGTACTTGCCCATCCACCCGAAGTTGGGGCCCACCCAAATTTTCATTCCTAGCTACGCCCCTGCTATTTACTGGCCAATTGGAGAGTGACGGAGTCGAAAAACAATTTAAAATTGATAAGCTACTCTCAAACCTGTACGCACATATTGAAGAGTCTTTGACACACTTATGTATAATCAGTCATACATTGATTGATTGATCTATTAAAAACCAAAATAATCATCACTGCATAAAAAAGGATAACATTTCAGCAGCTGTAACAGCAGTGCCATCTAGTGGCTCTATATTTTATACAAAATACAACTAATAATAATGTATAATATAAAATAACTTTGTGCAATTGCTATTTAAGCTCAGCCTGGGTAAGGGAAAAGTATCCTGATCTGTGAATGAAATGTCCAGCAAATTTCTTATGATAATTGAACATCAGACCTTTGTAGCCCTTATCCTACACGAACAGCTTGGGGGCTAATCTCGCGCTCCTAGAGACTTGTGTGCCTGTTAATATCAAGGACACAAGACATTTTTTCTACTACATAGTTAACTGATACAAATCTAACATTTCATTTAATAGCTTTTCTAAACAAAGTGTAAAAACAAGTCATTATCATTGTGATAATTTGATTTCATTTCAACTATTTATCAGTGACATGGCTAATTGAAAATTCCCACAGGTCTCATTGAATAGCGAGAAGCTAATCTTACTAATTTAATATCGTGTAACCTATTAAGAAGCTGATATTGATGATGAAGTACCAGGATGGTATATTTTCACTGGGGAAACAGGGACTGACCTACTGGAGTAGAGACGGGCATAATTCTGAAGGGGTTTCTTTAAGAACATCCTTAACGTAAACAACATTAACGTGCACCTCGTGCACCGGGTACCGCTTGCACCGAGTACCGTGCAGCGCCAGGCACCGTGCGCATTGAGTGTATTGAGTACCTTTCAGCACCGGCACACTTGATTGTATCTGTACTGCAAGTCAATAAGCACCGTGTGCACCGTGGTACCTAAGTAGCACAGGCTGAGTCTTACGCGCCGTGGTATTTAAAAAACACCGGCGGAAGCCGTGTTATTGTGTATTTATTTTAAAAAAATGTATTAACGGTGTAGCCTCATTGTTTTTGTTATTGTTTTGTTTGGGTGTGTTCTGGCAAAGGCAAGGTCGGCAACTTTGCCAGGAATAATTAACGAACCTTGTGCAGAAGGTGGCCATCTCCCGAATTAATTAAGTGATTAATTTGTTGCTAATCGGGAACCTGCATAAAAGCCTGCAGCACTCTGTCCTCAGGGTGTGTGTTCAGAAGAGGAACGGGACAGCGAGAGGAGAGAAACAAAACAAAAACTAAAGTATAGGATCAGTGAAGGCGATTGCCCCGCCTGACCTGTGTTTTTGTGTTCGTGATTTTGTTTTTGTTTACATCTTTTGTTTCCTTCTGTGCTCAGTGTTTTTTTGTTTAAATATTTTATTTATTTTTGTTCTTTAATAAACGGTACACCACGCATCTTTTGCAACTGCAGTTACTTTGTTTGTGGGAAGAACCTGAAAGTCCTGCGCCTGAGTGGGAGGAGCCTGAACATCCTGCGCCTGAGTGGGAGGAGCCTGAAAGTCCTGCGCCTGAGTGGGAGGAGCCTGAACATCCTGCGTCTGAGTGGGAGGAGCCCGAATGTCCTGTGCTTGAGTGGGAGGAGCTCAAACATCCACAGCCCAAGAGGGGGGAGTCAATGCATCCACATCCCAAGAGGGGGGAGTCGGTGCATCCACAGCCCAAGAAGGGGGAGTCAGTGCGTCCACAACCCAATAGGGGGAAGGCCAAATGTCCACAGCCCAGGTACCCACCATTAGAGGGAGAATATCTGCGGGTTCCACCTCCACCACTCTGAGAGGACTGCGTGCCGCTCTCACCTCCACCAGCAGAGGGAGAATACCTGCTGGTTTCGCCTCCATTGCCATGGGAGGACTGTGTGCCGCTCCCACCTCCACCAGCAGAGGGAGAATAACTTATGGTTCCACCTCTACTGCCGTGGGAGGACTGCTTGTCGCTCCCACCTCCACCAGCACAGGGACCATGCCTGCTGGTTCCCCCACTACAGAATGAAGGGGAGGAGCCCCTGCCGCCTTCGCCGCCAGAAGGAGAGGTGTCCCTGCCGCCTTCATCAGGAGAAGAGGAGCAGGAGCTGCTTCTGTCTCCACCACCATCATAACCACTTGGAGCAGAGCAGCAGGAGATACCTCTGTCTCCACCCCTGCCAGTGGGAGAGCAGCAGGAGCTGCCTCTCCCTTCATCATTGGAGGGACCAGGGCAGGATGCTGCCGGACCTCAGCAGCCCCTGCATAGGTTGCTGAGGGGAGCACGGGGGAAAACTGCCGGGTCGCAGTGGCTGCAAATAGGGCCAACCCCAGCACCACCGCTAGTCCTGGCTCCCCTCCTGCCGTCGCCTCCTGAAGGTTCGCTGCTGCCCAGTCATGCATCACCTGGGGATGCCAGTTTGCCATCGTCTGGGGATGCCAATTCCCCATCGACCAGGAATGCCTGCCTCACACCACCCAAGGATGCCTGCCTCACACCACCCAAGGATGCATGCCTCGCACCGCCCAAGAATGCCTGCCTCGCACCGCCCAAGGACGCCTGCCTCGCACTGCCCAAGGATGCCACACTTGCTCCTCTCAGGGATGCCACGCCAGCTCTGTTTAGGGATGCCACGTCTGGATAGCCTGGGGCTGCCTGCTGCTTTGCATTGCCTGGGGCTGCCTGTGTCTCTTATATACCCTAGGGGTTGCGCTGAGGGTCCCGCTTTGCCTGGGGTTGCTGAGGGTCCTGTTTCAGACTGAACAGTAGTAGCTCTAATACAGAACCCTGGGGGACTCCAACTGTACAATTCTGAATAGGTGAATGAATATTACCAACTTTGACACATTGTTTTTTATCCTTAAGATACGACTCAACCCATTGCCTTATTAGAAAAATGTAATTTAGATAATTTAAAAATAGATTAACTATAAATTTAAATAATAACATGATTAACTGTATCAAATGCTTTCTATAGATCGAAAATATAGCTCAACCACTCACCCCTCTATCAAGATGAAGTTTAATCTTTTCTACAAAATAACAATTTGTAGTGAGCTGAAGACACCCTGGCTGTCCTCAGCCTTCCCCTACAGGACGCATCCTGCACTCCACGCAGAGCGCCTTTACCGGACACGCCACTCGGGAGCCCTTTCTCAACAACTTTTGACATTACTGAGAGCATACTGATAGGATTATAATTATTGATCTCAGAATCTCTATTCGTAAAAAAACCGTTTGACAATATATGAATATTATAAATCACACATTAAATGTCAATCACATGCAATATTCGATCTTATTATTTGTGTAATGCATATTACTTAAACAAAAGTTGTTGTATTAAAATCCAACCAAATCTTTATATGTAGCAACTCTATATGTGCCGCTGCCGTGTATGGAGCAGGGTATATTATCCAAAGCACTAGGGGGGATATGTACTGAATACCTAGTGCACAAGACAGTGTAAGAGAAGTGCTATGGTAGAATATGTTTGAAACATACAAAATAACACTAGTAATTTTAATTTCAAAAAAACTGAGCACCGTCCTTCCCTCCCCTCTCCAGACTGTATTAACCAGAGGCAAATTTCTTCATTCACCATCTCGACAGCAAAGCACTGTATAGCATAAACTATACTGAAAGAAATGTCTCGAAACCCCTCTGCTGTTTGGGATTTTTCTTTTGGTTAAATGTCCAGACGACAAAAAAAAAAAAGTTAAATGCAAACTGTGCAAGCGACTGTTGATGTATCATAGAGGCACATCTGATCTCTGGGGTCACGTTACAATCGGTTCATATTATTGTTAGTAGTAGTAGTCATAGTAGTGTTGTTAAAGTGTTTGTTGAGGAGCTCTGAAAAGTGTGGCCTCTCAGTAGTCCTATTTAATGTCTAGTAATGAGACGACACCAGCCGCCCACTAAAAAAGGGGTGCCAAATAAGACTGGTCATTAACTAAATTTAACACAAAAAAAAAAGTTAAAAGTGCTGCAAATTAAATTGTCAAAACAAAGGTGGTGTGGTACAGAGCATGCCAGCCAGAACCCACTGGTTGACAAAGGCTGTCATGTCACCAGCAGACTAGTATTTAATGCCCAGTATGGGACTACACCAGCTGCCCACTGGCAGCTGGTGTGCAATGGCTGCTCAAAGGCAGCCGGTGAAAAAATTCAGTTCAGCACCCCCTAAACAAAAAGGGGGTGCTAACAATGATTGGCTATTAACTAATGAAGAGAAGAAATAGTCAAAAAGACTGTAAATTAAATTCTCAAAACAAAGGGGGGGGGGGGGGGGGGTGATACAGAGCACGCCACCCAGAGCCCACGTCAACAAAGGCTGACATGTCGCCAGCGGACTAGTAGTCCTATTTAAATGCCTAAAAAGGACACAAACTACTTCAGCATTCAAGTGATGGCTGGAGAAAAAAATTCAAATTAGCATCCTCGTAAAAGAGGATGCTAAATAGATAGAAATGTAACTAATTCAACAAAAAATCAGGGTAGAAGGTCTGCAAAATAAATTGTCAGAACGGGGGGACAGAGCACGCGACCCAGAGCCCACTGGTAAACAAAGGCTGACATGTCGCCAGCGGACTAGTAGTCCTATTTACAGGAAATTACGGGTCATCCCCGACCGTCGACCAGGTAATTGATTAATTTCTTTTTTGTCAAATTTCGTGATATTTACTTTAACAGTCTTGTTTTCCCCTCCCCCCTCACCACCATGTCTCATGCGGGTGGTCTCGAGTGACCAACTGTTTCCGGCTGTACAACGGTCGCCTATTATCAGGATAAATTTTCGGGTTCAATCCTGGCAGGTTGCATCTCCTGCTGAGTCGGCGTCGTTTGAGAAGAATGAGAAGAATTCAAATTAGCATCCTCAATTTGAGGATGCTAAATGGATGGGCTTTTAACTAATTTAACTGAAAAAAAGGGTCAAAAAGTCTGTAAATTAAATATTCAAAACAAAAGGGGGGGTGGTACAGAGCACGCCACCCAGAGCCCACTGGTCGACAAAGGCTGACATGTCGCCAGCGGACTAGTTGTAGTAGTTATAGTAAAATTTGACTGTGGCTGATAACCTGCTTGGAACGGGGACTGTTAAACTAAGTTTGTTTTGCCAAAGTCCTCTGCAGTTAGTGCTGCTGCAATGCAAGCTTACGCACAAGCAGCATCAATTACATGTAAATAAATAATGTGTATTTTTATTTAAATTATAAAAACAGGATTACTGTTTTATATAAAGTATTTTTAAACTGTGAATGTACATGTGAATGTTTTATTCCATTTATATGGATAACCCGTAAAATAATAGGATTTTCAATCAAATATAAACAAGTAGCTATGATGATGTCACCAATAAATTATGCAATTGAACCTTCTTTCGGTAATGTGTTCCGAACCTTCGAAGGTCAAAATATACCCTTAGCTGCAGCCCTAAATTGTTATATTAGTCAAATGAGTTAAAGGACGTGTCAGAATATCTTTATATATTTTTTATAAAAGCAGTATCTAAACCAGATAGATCCTTTGCCTTTGAATTTTTAAGAGTTCCAAGGATCTTGTAAACTTTGCCTCATTAATTTGAAGTGCTAGTTATGTTGCCAGTGTCAAAATTCTTAGCCAAATGTTCTACTGAACCTATAAAAAAAGCCATTAAAAGCTGTGGCAATAATCTTACTGTCATTTACCAGTTTACCCTGTATTTTTAGTTACACACATTTTTTATTCCTTCTGCTCAGACAGTCTAAATGTTTCCAAATTAATTTGCTATTTCCCTTTGCCTCATTTTTATATTAATGTAAAAATTTGCTTTATCTTTTCGCAGCTCACTTACAACTTTGAGACAATGTTGAGTCATTGAGAAAGGGTATACTAAGTTTATTTTTCAATTTTCTGGTCATCTTGGAATACTTATCTATAGTAGTGTGATAGAGAGAAAGAATCGATGCTGTAAATCTCCCTGCCGATCAAAAAGGGTGCTGTGTAAGGTTGTAGTACGCTTCCCCATAGATGGTGGGTGGAAACAGGAAGTTGGCCATCTTGGTGGAGGCACGTGGCTGTCAGTACACAAAAAGACTCACATGTGATCAGCTGCGGGCCAAGCAGTGATTGGTTACACCGGGGCACCGAGCTGATTGCAGAGAGGAGTTGGTTAGTACAAAGGGGACGCAGGTACAGAAGTATGGCCCCTTGCACTGAAAACATAACAGACGGCCAGAACCTGTATTGTTTGTTGTTTTGTTATGGTTGTGTTGCGCACCATGATCCCCCAGAGTTGAGCACACACACTTTCGTGCATGGGGGGACACTGGACTGACAAGTACTTGGAGTATTATTATTATTTCAGGTTTGCAAACCAGCTGTGTACTCCCCAATACCAGTGCTGGTAGAAATACTGTTTGGACATTTGTTCCCCACACCACTTGCACCTGATGACAAGTAGTTTGTAATAAAGACGTAAAATTAATACAACAGGTTTCTGGACTGTCGCATTTTATAAGTTGTTCCCAATCTATTAGTTTACATTCGTTCTCAAAGTTTACAAGATCACTTTTAGGAATTATGCTACAGTTCTCCTTGTTTATTGCATACATTTTGAACCTACCTTTTGGTAAATTTCCTGACAATTAAGGTCATGTTATGATCCAATAGCCCTGTCACCAGATTATATTACTTTATTACTAAATATTAAATCTATTTGAGTTTTGGGCGCTTTTGTAATTTTGATCAGTCCTTTTACCATTTGACATAAATTATATCTATTCATAATTTCTTTCAGATTTTTTTTATGTTTGATTCATCAAGCCAATTAATATTAAGATCCCCTATTAGGATTAATTCTTTCTTGGGATAACACTTCAATAACATATTTTATATCATCATAAAAATCACTATTTGCAGTAGGTCGTCTATACCAATAATTATGAAAGACATCTGAGGGAATGATATCATATTCACACCTACTGTATATATTCAAGATAATTTTTACTCTTGTACTCAATTCGATTACATGTAAAACTATCCTTAACATATATTAATACTCCCCCACCTAGAGTTACCAGACGCCCCGATAAAATCGGGATCATTCCAATATTAGGGGCTTTGTCCCGTGTCCCGATCGAGGTATTGTCAGGATGCCATTTGTCCTGATTTTTTTAGTTGAATGTTGAAAACCCAGGCATAAAATGGGAATTTTTTATTTTATCATTAGGAAATTTCATATATGTGGCTTCTGTACTGTTGCGGTGCAACAGCATACTCTACAGTTTTAGGGCGTGTTTTTTGAGTGAGTTCTTTGCATTGTCTCTATGCTGTTATCCAATCACGTTAACCTGCAGTCATATGATGGGTTATGCGTCGTGTTTTTCTTGGTGCATGCACCTGTGCATTCGGTTTTACTGGCGAAGTGTCATGATAGCTGGTCTTGTTGACAAACCTGTCACTAAAAAGCAAAAAAGACACAGTACCGAAAGTAAGTGGGAACAAATGGATTCAATCATATGCCCATGGTCAAATCATCCAATTAGGATTAGGATTAGAATTAGGATTTCATTTACATTTTGCGGACCTGTTTAAACGTTAAATACATCTACTATTTCAGAGCACTATAACATCTCACCTCCCTTAAGAGGTGTCTGCGCCTCTGTACTGGTGGTGGGGTAGGGGAGAGTGACCCAGATGAGAGTGAGAGCTCCCTGGTCACTGTAGCAGGAGGTGTCCTGGATGACCTCTGCTGAGGCTCTTGTTCCAAGGTTGGTGCCAATGGTAGGCATGGTAGGGGCCGAGTTGTAGGCACCGCCGAAGATGTTTACACCAGTGCTGAGTCAATCGGGACCGGATAGGCACTGTTTTCTCAACCTCGCGATTGGAGGGAAAAACCACGGTTGATGCCAGGGTATTCAGCCAATTCAGTTGGCGTAGTAGCCACGCTATGAAAGCCCGAGAGGGGCGCTAGGCCTGAGCTGTTTTTTTTTTAAATTTTATTTTATTGATCGCTGTGACCAATTAAATCGGCATAGAGGACGAATCCTCAAGCCCACCGGGTCTCCTTACAGCACCACAACAGCAATGGCCACTCACTAATCCCTTAACAGGGGTCAAAACCAGTTCTAGTCAGAAAAACAATGCGAGAATAAAACGAGAGCACTCTTAGACACGCTCGAAGCATGATTTTACCGTGGATTTTATTTTAATTTGCGGATAAAACCAAAAAATCAGCCATTTTTGGTTAAATAAAGCAAACACAATCTGACCTGTCTCAGTGAGATGAGAGTGAAAAAGGCGATGTGCTACTGTGAGGACGTCCCTCTTCAACAGGAGGTGGGAGGGACTTCCCCCTCACAGTAGTGCCCTGATAGGGCAGCTTTTTTATATATGCTCAGTGATTGATGGTCAGAGAGGCTCTTCCCTTCCCATTTGGTAATTATTCTCATTTGAATTGAAAGAGAACGTGGCTATTCTGGTCTAAAATTCTAACTGCTTTTAAAAAGTAAATAGCAGGTTGTTTGAACCGAGGTAGCTGGGCTTGATTGTAACTGTAGTGCTCAGTTAACTTTGGTACAACCACACAGGAATACTTTTATGTCTGCGCTGACTTTCTAGTTTGTTTTCTGAAAACTGTTGTTTATTTTACATTCTGTTCACCAGCCTCTGTAGTTGCCTTTTGTTTAATGAGTGATTCAGAAGTTATAGCGATCGATCATATTTTCTTTAAGTCACATTACAAGTTGCAATACAATTACCTCCATCTGCATGTACAGTTTCTTTGGGAAATGTCTTGACATGATCCTCAGCCAAGATATACTTGTTTTGCTTTGTCGTCCACTTTTGGTATTTTACGTCTAATGCTGGAAACTAGATTTTAGCGACCTAAATCAAAACAATGCAGCACTGACTTTGTCCCACCTGCTAGGCACAGTACAGCAGGTCACAGAAAAGAAAGTACAGATGCACTTGTAGGCTGATTAAAACATTGTTGTCATCTGAACAGTAAACAAGAAAGTTAACCGCTTTGGATTATTTAAAAAAAAAATTATATTTCTTTAAGTTTTTGTTTTTGCCTAAATGCAATGCAAACAGAAATAAAAAAAAAAAAATAGGGCTGTCAAGTGATTTAAAAAGTTAATCATGATTAATCTTGTGATTAAAAAAATGTATCTTAGTTAATCTCGGTTTTAATTGCATATGAAATTGATACAATTACTAGATCCATCTAATTTAAATTTGTTTTATTACTGATGCTATTATTATTATTATTATTATTATTATTATTATTATTATTATTATTATTATTATCCTTTACTGTAAATAAAACAGTTTAAAATGTATCTATTTATGTATTTATTTAACCAGGAAATGTACCCATTGAGACCGTCACCAAAAGTTACTAGGGTCATTGATTTAGAAATTACAAATATAACCAACACAATAAAACATGCAGTTCAAGCTTGATCAGCAGCATACAGAGATCAGAAAACACAATAAACAGGATATCTATTTTTAAATGTGATTTTGGACTAAAATCAGTTTTTTTTAATTAAAATTATAAATCTGTAGCTACAGTAAGCACTTTTAGGAAATAAACTGTTAGGTGTGAAGAGAACGTAAAAAAAAAAAAAAAATTGAAGAAGAACGAGGTCATCATACATTGTCCGGCGCTTAATTAATTAATTAATTAATTAATTAATTGATACATATCACTAAAATAAATAAATAAACAAACCAGGCAAATCAATCCTCATTTGCATAAATATTAACATGAATGTAAACTTCTGTTTAGTGTTATCTGAGCAATTTATGTTGATCCTCTTATACATTTGGGCAAGTCCAAACAAAAATAAAACAACAATAGAATTACTATGTCAACAATTGTCAGTGACAGGCTTTTTAACTAGATGGGGATGCTATGATTCGTGTACTTGTAACTCGACTTAATAGAAATGCAGCTAGAAAAAAATGTATCGTAGCCGAACTCCCAGTAGCAGCACGGAGCTCTATTTTTTATCTGACCGAAAATCATGCTCCTACCTGGGGAATATGCTCACTGATCTATCCTTAGCACTATGGCTTCCGAAAACGGAAATAGACCAGTGACTAAATTGTATTGCGGCGGATGGCCTTCTTAAGGGTAAAAACAGTCCCTAAAGACTGAAAACCTTTTAAATTCAGATTTATTATTATTATTATTATTATTATTATTATTATTATTATTATTATTATTATTATTATTATTATTATTTTTACAATAAAAGTAGACCTAAATGATGGTTAAATGTCATTAAAACTTGTTTAGCTGTGTGTTTGTTTGACACAAGCTAATTGCGCTGTGTAGGCCTACTGTTCTCAAATAACAGAGTTTTTCTTTATACTAATCATATATTATCATTTGTCTATGATGCGATTTTATTTAAGACACCTTTGGAATAAATGTGATACGCTTTCGATTCGCCAGTATGAAACCAATTGGTTCATTGAATTTAAATGAAGTCGGTCTCTAACACGTACTTCATTTAAACTGAGTTTGGCACGCCTCTGGAACAACTGTCTGAAACTGGCCTAAATGTCTTTCTGTCCAGTGAGCAGTCAAAAAAACTAAAAACTCCCATTAATGTCTAGTGTTTTGCTCCATTACGCGGTTCACTTTCTATTTAAACAGTAACTGCACTCAGACACTCAATCCAGTGCTGCCACGGCCGGGATTGAAGTACAGTGTGCCGAAAGGCTCATAACACAGGAATGCGAGTTGAAGTAATTAATCTCCAAAAAAATTAACGCGTTAATCACAGAAGTTAACAGCAATGAATTGACAGCCCTAAATAAAACCTATCTACAGAAGAAAGATACATAGTTTGCGTCGCTTGTGTTGTGCAGTAGTTCACGATGTTTCTTTCCTCTACTCACCAACTGAAAGTGTCCCAATTTTTCACTCTTGCTATCTGGTAATCCTACCTCCACCTGTCCCTTGATTTCTATCTTTCCTAAAAATATTGTACCCTGGTACCACAAAAGCACCAAATATTCTTTTCGGGTTTAGTTTTGGATCCCAAAGTACTTTAGCATGAGTAGCCATTTTAAAGAGTAGAAATGTAGGTTGTTTTAATATGGCCTGATTCCTACATTCCCCAAGCAGTTTGTTTCCCATTTTTGTTATGTCCTTTAGTCTTATTGCTTATTGCTTTATTTTCGGCATCTGTAATGTTATTCAGCATTTTAAAATCCATATAATTAGTCTTGGTAACTCTGTAATTAATAAAAAATGTTTTTTCATAGCTACTTGAGACTGATTTAAAACAGTAAAAATGAGCACATCTCCGAACAACTCCAGAGTCGAATCCATTCCCAACAGTATCTCATCACACACCTGTGCTTCTTTTGCATAGCCTTATTTAGCACTGTCTCGCTCTTTCTCACCAGTCGCCGCTACAGCAAATAACTGTGGATTGTGCCCATCAGTCAAGCCAGTAACGGTGTCAACTGGCCTGGGATTCAGCTGAACATCTCCTGCTAACAGCAAGGTAGTAACAAAGAATTTCCAAAACCTCCGTGCGACCGGGATCACTATAGTGGTGACGTCAGACCCAGAAGAACACAGAAACCAAAACATGTAATGGCAGATGAAAACTGAGCTGTGGGACGCTCAGTATATTTATTAAATAATAAAACAAATATTTAAACAAACATAAAATACACAAAACAAAAAGGCGTGTTGGCCAAACAAATAAACAATAATAAGTAACTAAACAAGTATCATGCTGGTTTTAATCAACACGTATAGCAATTGTTTATCTCTGGACTTCAGTTTTACCTCCCAACTCCTCACTCGTTCTCCACTCTGAACCTTCTCCCCTAATGAGTAGGTCTTTTATATCGTTGCTGGAGCCTTATAACCATTCAACCATTACCTTATTAAGGCTCCAGCCACATTCCCATGAGCTTTACAGGGATGGGGATTCAACCACATCCACACTTTGAGATCGGCTTTCCATCAGTCTAAAACAGCAAACAATGACAGACGGCTTTCGTCTGTCCTCCCAAAACATAATATATTAATAAAAATAATAATAATAATAATAATAATAATAATAATAATAATAATAATACAGCGCACACATGTATATAGGGGCGGGACACCACCACATTCTTTTTTCCATTACAGCCGGCTTTCCTATTTCCACCTCCAAACAACTTTCTTGGTTCAGAAGTCGGTGGCATGGCCCAACCATTGCTTAATACCAAACGGTACACACCAAAATGTCCCAGCGGGACAGCATAGATTTGCAGCTGGGAATGTCTGAAAAGTGTGTGAAAAGTATAATCATGACAACAGCTTCATAGAGATAATGCAAACACATCAGTTATATACATACTTACAGTAATCCAATTTAGTATTTGCTGGAACCCATTTAATTTCTTTGTAAAGTACACAGAAAAAGTTTGGGTGTAGCAGCTAAAGTTCTTTTAGATTTTTCTAAGAACGGAGCAGCATCTGTCCTACCATTCTTCGCCCCCAAGCTGTCAGGATCAGGATTAGGATTACCAAGGACCACTTAACAAATCGAACACAAGTAATAAAAGCTGATGAAAATATTTCACCCTTTTTTATATCTGTGCAAAGGGGTTCCTCAGGGTTCAGCACTTAGACCATTACTATTTACTTGGTAACTTGGGTACTACAAATTCAAGCATACATCTATATGTGGATGACATTCTGTATTCAACTGGATATTCCACACAGACTGTTCAGAGAGATCTGCAGAGTGCATTTGATATTGTGTAAAAACAACTACTCCAAGACAGATTACTGCAAAATGCGACTAAGGCCCAGATCAAATCAAATCTTTGACCAACCCACTAATCACAACCTATAAACCTGTACCCAGTGGCAGGTTTATTTTTTGTCAGAGGCTTATTTCTTCTATTCATAAAACATCCTGCCATCAAGTACTAAGTTGTAATTTGCATTTAGCGTGTCAGTCAAAGTTTTGATTTGGTCTAGGCCTTAGACTCACACCATGTTATTTTGTTCTAACAAGAAGAAAATTAATAATCAGAGATATTATTACTTTGTATAGTGAATCACTTAAGAAAGTTTCCTCCTATAAATATTTATTGACAAATCAAAGGCTTTATCACTGGTATTGCTTTGTTTTTAAAGTTATTAGTGGTGTGGTTTCCCAATTATCTTAATACTTTGGTCAAAAAGGTAAATACTGGCATAATTGCCACCCCTAAAAAAACCTCCTGATTTTTGAATTTACAAAAGTTGGAAGGTATGAACCATGTGTTCGTTCTCTTCAGTAATAACATAAAAAGCTGCAGGAAAGAGTTTATTATTATATACAGTAGATATATGAACGTTTTCAGATATATTCAAGTATACTGTGACATTGAAATTTAATTTTCATAGTGCAATCTGGTTCCTGCTTCTTGTCACGTAATACCAGTGTAAAAATCTCAGAAGATAGATAGCATTATAGTTCTGCCCTCATTTAGTAATAATAACAGTCATTATGTAGGAATTCAGTCAGACTGTTTGAAATACTCAAATTAAGCAAAACATCCTTTGAAACCCAACGAATCTCACAGGACTGTTCTGTATGAATGCAAATATACAGTACAGGAAATTGAGTTGCTTAGAGTTAGACTACTATACCTTAATGCATTAATCATTCCAGTAACTTTGCTACAATAATTGTTGTCTAATAAGTCTAGTTAACAAATCTCATAGAGATAATTACAGTAATATGTAAAGATTATTGATGCAGGTGCTGGGCGGTTTAAGGATTAAAAACGCAACATAATACTGCTATTTGCCTGTGTGTTTACTGGTTAACAGTTGTTACTCATTACAAAAACCCAAAAGCTGATTGGTTAAAATGTATATCCCTTATCATCTTTGCAACTGCAATAATACCCTCCTGGAACAGGGACAGCATCCTGTCGCTGATATCTTGGTTTCATGAGTGTGTCTACAGGAGAGAGCCAGACACTGCCTGAGCTGTGCTGCAGCTGATTGGCTGGCTGCAGATCCCTAACCAGCAGTGTCCCAGAGGAGAGTTTCGCTACAAAACGGAAACACAGACACACCCCTGGGGTGATGAGCCAGAGCAAGACCATCCTTTCATGGAAGGAAACAAAAACCTTGCTAGCTGTGAGCACAAGCCACTGGCTGCTGTGTGTGGAAGCAGAGTTGTGGTTGAGACTAAAAAGATCAGCATTTAGTTTAGGGAGTTTTAAAATCCCACTCGTTTATTTAGCTGTGTGTCAGTCACTGGGCCCTCCCTGTACAATTGGAGCAACGCTAAGCGATCTCAATGGTAACTATAATTTTAGTTGAATTTTCCCACTGCATGTTTTGTTGCTTTGCATTTTCTTTACTCAGTGTATGATAGCCTAATCTTTCATTGATGGTACTGTCACTTGGTCTCTTTTTTCTATTGTAAGTAAATCTTTGGTGCCAACTCTGCATTTCAATAGCCTCTTCCTAGTCTTCCTGTCTGTCAGTGGATACCCACACCCCAGGATCACACATTCCCCTTGGAAATTACCAGTGATATTGTATGGCAAATAACAACATTACATTACTGCCAAAACAATAAGTATCTGCTGTACCATAACTAAATATGGGTAAGCTTTAAATGCATACCAGTATACTGAATATATACAGTAGGTGCTTACAGTTGACAATAGGTTTGATATGTTTGTAAAACTACTGTTGTATTATTCTCCAAATCCAATTATCTTTATAGAGCACATGAATTAAAACCCCAGCATCACCCTGTTGAGGTACACTCGATTCACTCGGTAACCATTCCATAAGCTTTTCTAAAATGTTGGTTATAGAAGAGCCATACATGAAAATGTTTTCTCCAGGGTGAAAAAAAAAAAAACTGTTAAAAGGGAACCTGTCATGTTGACCTTGATGTTTTGTTGGTTAAGTGTTTTGACCAACAATACAATTTCTCAAACATAAAATACACTGACAGAATATCAATATCCCATTACTGACACATTTAACTACAAGCAAAGGCACACAGCACAAAGGCACAGTGCAAATGTAAATCTGGGGAAATGAGGCCATATAAAAATAGTTAAACAGGTTTACAGCTTCTCTTACCATTTACAGGCCTTGTTAACAGTTAATATTACTATATTGTACAGTGAATCACAATATGTATGGATGTCACATCACTTACTTGTGCTCTCTGTTTGTTGTTTTACCTTAACTATGACTGATTCAAAAGCCAAAGCCCTGACTTAATCGTAAATGCATAAAACTGAATTATTATATGTGAAAATAATCCTCTTTCTCTGCATTCATTATTTCCCTGTGTTTCTGTTAAAAACTGTCACCACTGCAGTGACCTTTAAGGGGGTTGATGATAGCGTTGTCTTGGAGCTCCTGCCAATGCTCTAGTCTTGAGGGTAGAAGCTGGGCCTTGGACTCATTCTAAGTCATCGAAGCACAATAACTATGTTTGCTGGGTATTTACAGGTTTGTTTTGTAACAAAATTCAAGCCTGTAACAATTTCTTCTACCTTGTATCAGGTATCCATGCAGATCTATTTCTGCTCTTTTCCACCAATCACAGTTTTATTTTCAAAATAAAATACAAGAATACAAAAGACAAGAAAGTAACGGTATCTGTGTTTCTTTTTTTCCCCAGGAATGGTATCTTTATTGTGCTGATCTACTCGGTTTGGACAGTCAATCCCATAATGCCCTTAAACTAGCCCTGGAAGGGCCTTAATGGATGTTAAGGGGGTAGGGAGCAGTTCAGCCCACCTTGGCTGTTTTTAATTTTATGTTTTTTTACTGATGTGCACAGTGCCACTTTGCAAATCTTGACAGACATTTAAAGCTAAGGGTTCCATTTATGCAAGCAGGGGCACAACGGCACCTTACTAAACACTGTTGTTTCTTTCTATAGAAAGGTAAATTTTAAAATTCAGTAACTTAGCAAGTACAAAACACTAAAGAAATAATTACACTGTATTGTTCACTCAACAGTAATAAAATATAAAGTACCAAAAAAATAAAAAATACAAATAAAAATAATAATAATATAATAATAATAATAATAATAATAATAATAATAATAATAATAATAATAATAATAATGCTTAAACAATGGCTTAATGGTTGACAAAGGAATTATGTGTCGAAGTTTTAAGTCAGGAGGAACGCAGAGCCCTGTATCAAATAAAACTCACCTGTCAGCCCTGATTCCTGACCACGGATAGTGATTTAAAGACAGCAGAACAATCCCAGTCAGTAAGAAAATAAAGTGTAGGAT